>NC_138158.1:16940180-17187680 GCF_964199315.1 Orbicella franksi
TAGATGCCATTCCTAAAATTAATGACCGTATCTGTTCTGCAGAGGGGAACGCGTCGCTAAAGAACAGCTTCCACCTATCTGTTTTGTTTGAAAAACGCATATCTTTCGCGGCCAGGTTCTCAGCGTTTCGCTAGCTAACGGTTTGCTGTCCGTCCAAGGTTGAAATTTTCCTCCAGTTACTTAGTTTCAGCTTCATTGAACCAACTGGTCACTCTTCCCCCGCCCAGGATAAGGAGAGGTCAGGAGAAATTCGAGGGAAGTCTCACAGGGGGAGGCTCCCAGCCTCCCAACCGACGTCTAAACTTTGATTCCCTGTCTGTTGTTTTGACTGACAAGATAACTCTTTCATATACCATCCATAAAAAAGTGTTTCCCTTTAGCATACCTGAAGTCGGCACAAGGCATCTCTTTTTCAGAAACTTGCTACACCTTTTCGGGTCAAGCCTCCTCGTGTATTAGGGGGAGTTCTTCCGATCCCTGTGGGCTGGGGGGAAGTTGATTTTTTTTCCTTCGCATTACAACGTCGGTACCATAAACTGAATTTTCACACAGATTTCATTTGACTTGCTATTGGTCTATTGGTCTACCCTAAGTCAGCCAATCGACTTTGTGGCGCCTACATTTTGTGTAGCGGTCATGCGCACATGCGCCCATATCATCACCTACATCAAGGGAACCGATAAATCTTTGCTCGGAGCGGATAAATAGTTTTCTTTCATGCTCCATTATCCGAGCGATCTTAAATCATGGAGTTCAACCAACGCAGTGAAAATTTGTGTCATGAACGTTTTGCATCGCCAATCTACTTCTTTGACTCAGTCCAGGATATCATGAACAGATCTTGACTTCCTGGTGACTTATACAAACCGTTTTTAAGCTGCCTGTTCGAGACACACTGTAAAAATGAACTCGCCCGTCAAAACGTGCAGTGACAGTACGAAAAACACCCAGTACATTTCTGCCCTACCCCCAGACGTCCCCCCCCCCCACCAAACCCATTCCCTCCTTCCAAACTACACTACCACCCCGCCACTTTACGTTACTGCCACGTGCAACTTTCGCCCTGTGTTTTACCCAAATTGCCGCGGTTCCCTGTCAGGAAAAACTCACTGAGGTAAGGAATGATTCCTAAGCATTAAGTACATTATTTGATTGTTGCTTCCTTTTTAGTACTGCCGTTTTCTAAATGCGAATTTTCATGTGTAATTCGGCGATCAACTTCAGCTAATCGTAACCGTCTAAATGCGAAGTGAGTCAAATTTCAAAAATACTCCAGCTGTTCTTATTATGTTGCGGGTAGATGCCTCCAAATTGAAAAGCCTAACGTCTTCTACTTGTGGATATGCTAGCAAAGCAAACAAAAGCAAAGAAACGTGTATTCCGACGAATGAAAGTCAACGTAAGAGCTGCCGTGTGTTGATTTCCAAAGGACATGAAAGGTCAAAGGGTCGCCCAAATAGCTCAAGTGACTTGAAAATATTCTCAGAATTCGCCGTTTTAGTTAACCCATTTTTTCTTCGCCTGACGTGTAATTGAAATGACTGATCTTCCCTGGAGTGTAGTGTCGTTGGTTGAAGCCATGTACCAGAGTGCTTTTTAGATCATTTTAATAGACCGAGCCGTCGTTCTCGGAGACTGATGTGAATATGTCCAAATTTTCGGCTGAATTTATTGCGGCGGCAGCGCGAAAACCGCAACTCTCCTTTTTGTTGGATTCCTCAAAATCAAAAACTCTCTGGCAAGTTTTAGTCTTATTTTCGAAAATAGTTCACCAAAGGGTTTCTCCTGGCAAAATATGAAGAAATCCGTGATTTCAGTTTTGAAAATCAATTCTCGATATTTACAGTCCCCTGTATAGTGGCCCGACAGGGCGACGATCATGTCTGGTTTCCATGGTATGAAGGGACTAAGAGTATTTCTATCCCTTGTGGATGGGATGGTATTCCTCCATCGCAGCGTTACCCCTGTCATTTATACTCTTAAGTGGAAGAAGGCATATTTAAGTGGAAAATACACCACTCGTAAAATTCATAGCAAACCACATCCGGGGCTCGGGTGGCGTATTTTCCATTTATTTCATAGGTACTGAGATTTACCCACGAAAATCATAGCGAATAAAATTCGTACCGATTCTAAATGTAGCCAATCAGGAACACGAACGACAAAATTTCACCGTGAAAAAATATCGTTCGTCCAATCAACAACGCAAATGACGAAATTTCACTAATGATGAATTAACGCACTGAAAAGAACGTCATCCGAGAGCCGTTGCACAAACCCGCAGGCTTTGAAAAATGGCCGAGGGAAGGTTTGCTGCTGTTTGCTCAGTTGAAGAATTTATTTTAGAACAAGAAAACAAATATACCGCTCAAAAAACTGAACGAGATGTAAGATTGCTTGAAAGATATTTGAAAACGAAGGACGAAGACACTGAGGAAACTTGAAGATATTTCAGCCGTTGAGCTGAATGAATACGTTAGCCAATTTATCATCTCCGTCCGCATTAAAGATGGCACGGAGTACGAACCAACTTCGCTTCGAAGTTTAATTGCCAGCTTCGAACGACACTTGAAGAAAAAGGGCTATTCTGCCAGCAAACTCAACGACTTCGTCTTTGAGAAACCAGAAAAGTTCTTCAATCCAAGCAAAAACACCAGAAGAGGCAAGGAAAAGGGAATAAACCCAACGCATCGGTAGCTTTGACAATGCAAGCGAAGAGTTCAAAGTAATGTACCACAAGGGTTTGCTCGGTATGTGTAGTCCCGAGGCACTTTTAATCTGGCCTGGCGAAACAATACTCTTCACTTTGGACTCCGTTAGTGCAAAGGACATCGTGATATGTGCTGGCCGGGGAGATGTAAAGCTACACAAAACGGCAAGCGGAGCGGAGGAATTAGAGTTTAATGAAAGACAGACAAAAGCTAGAACTGGATCAGACTACAGCGATGTCAGAGTTGTACCACCGAAAATGTCCCCGACCGACGGAACTGAAAGAGATCCTGTCGCGGCTTACAGTTTTTTGCTAGGAAGAGACCTGACGAAATGAATCAAGACGACGCTCCCTTTTGCCTGTCCGTAAACAATACTTTAAAGGCAGACTCACCCGCAAGAAAGGTTGGTTCATTTCAAGTCCAGCGCTGCTGCCGTTAACAATTTAAACTCAAAGGTTCAATGAAGACAATGGTTCAGAAGGCAGGAATTCAAAACGACAGGTTTCTAGACATATATGATGAAAACAGTAAGTTTTGTAAATGTTATAAGCTTTCATTAACTTGTTTGTTGTTGAGCGATTTTAAACTGTTTTTTACGCTTTTCATCGCCCCATTTGTGCAATTTGTCTACCAAATGCTACACAAAAATATCTCAGCACCTATGAAATAACCATATTACAGCATGGAAAATGCTTTGTACGATTTTTATTCACTCGTTGATATGGATCAAAAAACTCACTCGTTCGCTGCACTCACTTGTTTGTTTTCTAATACAGTCAAACCTGTATTGAGCGGACCCCATATTACGCGGACACCCTCTTTTAAGCTGACAGCAGTGCAAGTCCCATTTTTCTTTTCCCAGTTCACTGTAAAAAAAATACCTGTATTTAACGGACACCTCTATTAAGCGGACGCGGACACCTTAAACTTGACTTTTCAGTGGCGGATCCAGACCTTGAGCTAAGAGAGGAGGCGGGGTGATTTCTTCGTTTTTTACCCAAAATAAGGGGGGTGCCCTCCCCTAGATCCGCCACTGCTTTTATGGTCATTTCTATTGTTAGAAACCTGTATCAAACGGACACTGCAAAAATAATGCATGATTTTTTTGTCCATGTTTTAGTAGATCGGTCATTTAAGTTTGCCCACACACTGAGCTGTCACAGAAATGCGATATTTTATTATTCGGTTTTTGTTTTTTACTTTTTTACAGAACTTTTGTTTTTGTTTGATTTTGTCAATCTTCGCATGCTTCGATCAATATAGATACTGTTACTGTATACGTTTTACCTCATATACTAGTCAGTTTTAAGAAAATACGGTATTTCAGAGTTATTGACCGTTTACGAGAATGCTGTTTGACCCTTTCAAAGTCTTTTGATACTGACGGATATTAATGACCTTTTTGAGACGAATTCTGAGGGAACCTGTTTTCAGCGGACACCCTGTATTCAGCGGACACTTGCATGGGTCCCGAAGGTGTCCGTCTAATGCAGGTTTGACTGTACTGCTCAACTCGTGAATAAGAATCGTACGCTCGCATTTTCCATGAAGTAATCTCATATCCTCACTAGTGAAGATGTCGATTTCACTGATATCAAGTTTGTCTCTTAAATTGTACTTAAATTCGTTGGTGCATAATCGAAACATCTCCGGGTTTTCCTCGAAAGTCTTCGGTAATCTTCGACAATCTTCGGAAAATGTCGGAAAATGTTCGACAATGTTCGTATGACCTTCGGACAAGTTTAGGGAACTCTTCGGAAATCTTGGAAATCTTCTCGTGACAAGAACAATATCTCTCTCATAAATACTCTTTTTCTTTGGCCATCGTAGCTTGATAAGAAATAACACGCAAACTGCGGTGATAAACATGGCAATAAAACAAATGTTAAAAAACAAAGTTCATTTACTTGACGTTATCTTATGGCTACATTTACACGTATGATTTCTCAAAACAGAAACACATTCTTAGCAAAGAGGAATGGGAAGCACTGACTGATTTACGAAAAGATGAAAGCATTATAATCACAAAACCTGATAAAGGGAACGGAGTTGTAATCATCAACAAACTTGATTACTTGAATAAAGTAAAATTGTTGATCTCAGATGAAACAAAATTTAAGAAGCTTACGCAGAACCCTACGAAGTCTAGAGAAGACAGCTTAATATCGTATCTTCGCAAACTGAAGAATGATAAAATCATTGATGATGCCATCCTCCATAAGATACTACCATGTGGTTCTACCACTGGTGTCCTCTATGGCCTTCCTAAGGTTCATAAACTTGGTTGCCGTTTTCGCCCGATTGTTTCCTCAATTAACACTTACAGCTACAATTTGGCATCATATCTTGTGCACATACTTCAACCCATCTCCACGAATGAATCCACGATCAAGGACTCTTTTATTTTTGCGGACTGGGCCAAGACGTATAACCATAACAATGAAATGATGTGACGTTAGTTCATTGTTTACAATGAACCACCAACACTGCCCCGTTCAGTCTTGAAAGTTCTGCTGGAGTTTGCCACAAAGAGGAGTCATTTCATATTTGATGGCCAATACTATGACCAAATTGATGGTATGACTATGGGCTCTCCTTTAGGTCCTGTTTTGGCCAATATCTTTATGTGCCATTTTGAAGAAAAATGGGTTCGTAATAACAATGCTCGCCCTTCCATTTGGTTACGATACGTTGACGATACTTTCACCTTGTTCGACAGTAAAAACACAGCAACTCAGTTTCTACACTACCTCAATAACTGCCACGCAAATATTAAATTCACCGTTGAATTTGAAGATAACAGTGCAATCCCTTTCCTGGACATTCTCATCAAACGCCACAGTCATACTTTCTCAACATCCATTTACCGAAAGAAGACCTTTACTGGCCTGTACACAAAATGGGACTCCTTCACACCTAGGAAATACAAAGTAAACCTCATCCGAACTCTCACTTTTCGTTGTTTCCGCATCTGTTCGTCACCTTCTCTTTTGCGCTCTTGTTTGAATGAACTGACGAAGTTGTTGTTACAAAATGGATACCCTGCGGGTGTTATCAATTAGAACATTAATGATGTTCTGAACAGGCAGCAACGCAAACCGAAGAATCCAACCACCACAGTCCCTAAGAAGGAAATAATCTTAGTTCTACCTTATTTAGGGGTACAAAGCAAAATTGCTACCAAACAACTGAAGACCTGCATTAATAAGGTTTATGGCCGCATTAATCTTAGGGTTATTTTCCAAAGCGCTAATCGCATTAAGTCTTTATTTCCCTACGAGGATAGGATCAAACGTTCCAAACTGTCAAAAGTTGTGTATAATGCTAGTTGTTGGGACTGCCAGGATTTCTACATTAGAAAAACAAACGTAGATTGCATGACGGAAAAACTGAACATTTTAAATCGATCAAGAGTAGGTGTCATGCTTCTGCTATTGCAGACCACGTCACGTCAACTGGTCACAACTTCAAATGGGACCACTTTGATATATTAACGAAAGGTCGGACAGATACACATTGCAAGATAAAAGAGACTCTGCTAATAAGGGAATTAAAACCCGCCCTAAATGATAATGTAAGCAGCGAAAAGCTTTATTTTTATTAGTTTACATTGTTTATATCAGGACGTAACATGTCGATTATTTCGATAGTCGATAAAAATCGATCATTGTCTATCGTTGTCGATACTAATTAATCGACAAATATCAGAAATCGATAAAAGTCGATCACACAATTTATTGTGATTATCGACTTTGTTCGATTATAATTGATTTTGATCGATTTTGATCGATTTCAATCGACAAGTATCGGAAATACAAAAAACGATGTATGACGTAGGCATACGTAAGTTGCGGACTGGTGCAACAGTCACAGGTGCAAGGAGAAGCAAGGGGCATACAAACCCGACGAATATAGCACACCTAGCGGAGGGAGGAGAGTCGTAGCAGCTTGTATTTGTCAAATGTTGAACTGAATAAAAACACTGATGAAATAAAATGTCAATTTACTTTACGTTACCTCTTAATTACTTTGCTGGCCTCGATTTTTTCCCGCATCTAGTCTAAACTTTGGCCCGTTCTGTCTCCCCGAAGAAACACGACTTCGAGTTCCCAGGATCTCTAATCTCCCCCACCTAGAGAGACTCTGGGAACTAGGTTGGTTCGAGTTATGTTATAGATCGCGATTTAGTTCAGCTGAAACTGTTAATCGATCATTTCTCTAGGTAATATAAACATTCTACTCTGTAATGAAAAACAGACCACTTGGTTGTTCAGGTTTTCATTTAAGTTTATTGTCATACAGATTTACTTTAGAGTTGTTTACACTCGGCATAAAAAGTCATTGGAGCTACTATTGGTTTGGTTACTTGAATTTTGTTGCTGATTGAAACATTTGTCTGCATTTTTGTCGATAAAATCGATAATCAGTTGAAACTTTGTGATTATCGACTTTTATCGACAAACTCAATTTGTCGATTGACAATTATCGACAAGTATCGAGTACTATCAACTTATCGACTACGTTTTCGATGATCGACTTTGATCGACATGTTACGTTCTGTTTATATGCAAATTTTTCTCAGCTTTTGTCATTGTTACTGTTAATTAGTTACTTATTTTAAATGGAAATTTAGTTGTTATTTCTATTCCTAACGGTCACTTCTGAAGATGTATGTTGAAGCATACGAAACGTCAAGTAAATGAACTTTGTTTTTTAACATGCGTTTTATTGCCATGTTTATCAACGCAGTTTCTTGTCACTCGAACATAAAATTCATATCTTCTCGCTACCGCGTAATATCCTCTATGTAAATAATAACTCCTGGAATAACTTTATTAACACCTCGCTCGTCAAAACGCTGCCGTACGGAGTAGGTGACGCTTTCTCACTATATGTATCTTTTAAACTAAAAGCGCTAGTTATAGTAACGAAAATGTCTACGAAGTGCCAGTAATTCTCGTTTCCTTGAGTGTGGGCAAAATATATTTTTGCCTAATTTGAGTAAGCAAAGAAGCGGGCGCTAATTTGTCGGTCGTGTTCATTTTGCTACAACGTACGTAAAGTTAAGTGAACACAGGATTGAAACATCAAAATATTCTGCCACTGAAGGCAGAGTTTCACCCATTCTTGGTGTTACTTTAGCATTGAATTCAGGCCACGCTAATTATGATATTAACAGCCTTTCAACTTGTGAGTTATTTCTGCACGAGTCAAATCACGCTTCAAGTTGTGTCACGTATTTTTCAGAAAGGCGTGAGTATCAAATCGCTTGTGTGTGTTTTAATCAATTACCTACAAATAAATATCATCACGTGAATAACGTGTACTTGATATCAGATCATATAAAATCTCTTTACAGTAACAAGCCAACCATGCTTAGAATTAGCCGCGTATTTTACAGTGAATCTTGAAAGAAATTTACAGCGCATAGTCAAAGACAAACACCGCCTTAAAGCTTACACCGCATTACAATAACATAACTTGTGAGTGTCAAAGCGGCCGTGCGAAAGGTACAACTTTGTTAAGCCGCTGTGAAGTTCCATTTCAAAAGTCAAAAGATTTTTTTCCCGGGAAAAGGGAAGTGGTGAATGAAGACGATGGCCGTGAAAACCTCTTCTGCACAGCCGTAAATATGTCTGCGTTTGCCACAGCGTATTCCCACCGGAGATATCGTCTTTTAAACCTCAAAAAAAAAAGAGGGAGCCTTGATATTTGTATACTGTCTGCGATCAAAGCAGTTTCGGAAAAACTTGTTGAATAACACTTGAGCCTTGAATAAAAATACTGCGTAGCGATAATCGGATGTTATAAAAGCAAAGATGACTAAGGAGCAGAAAAAAAAAAAAAAAAAAAAAAAAAGCCCGTCACCATTCAGGAGATATTAAATGTAAACAGCTCATGTTTACAAAGTTCGTGACGTTTGGCAAGTTGTTCGTTAGAACGCTGAACCAATTTTGTTAACGGATGACATTTTATGCTTCTAAACAGATAGCTCAAGCCGTTCGAACGGATGGCACAGTTTTCTAAATGAATAGCCCGGCCGTTCGAACGGATGACAATGTTTTTCAAACGGATAGCTCGAGCCGTTCGAACGGATGTCAATGCTTTTGAACGGATAGCTCGGGCCGTTCGAACGGTATCTCAGCCCATTCGAACGGCTAATGAACGATTCCGAACGGCTATCGGTTTAAGAACGGTTAACCGTTAGGAACGTGTTCGCGTGAGAGGTCACATTATTTACTGTCTTTACTGTGAATATGGGCTTCAGACAACTATCTGAAAACATGTATTCCTTTATATTATTCTATGCTTATATTAAGCTTATTTGTGATCAGACTTCTAGTTTAACGAATGTAAAGGCCCGGCCAAACGAACGCAACATGTCAACACAACATATCGCAACACTGTTGGGCGCAACATGCTGCATGCGTTTGGCCACCGTGTTGCGATGTGTTGCGACATGTTGGGTGTTGTTGGCTCAAATTTGACCATTTTCAAACTTGAGCCAACAACACCCAACATGTCGCAACACATCGCAACACGGTGGCCAAACGCACGCAACATGTTGCGCCCAACAATGTTGCGATATGTTGCGTTGACATGTTGCGATCGTTTGGCCGGGGCTTAATTTGTCCATGTTTGTCACCAACACCATTCTATTTTCAGTTCATGCAGCAAATGAAACAGATGCCGAATAGATACTGAATCACTGAAACGTACCTGCATGCGGAAGTATCGGAAACAGGACAAAATACAAGACGCAGCTTGACGAAAGAACGTTTACCGCGATCATCAGCCCACAGAAAACTTTCAAGTCTCTAAACGGTGGTGTCGCAATCACTCATGGAACGAAAAAAAACTCTCGTTTGTCGCCGCTGGATAACAAGTCTCAGTAGTCAAACGTCGCCATGTTTAATCTGCGTGATCACATCACATATAACGCTATTCCAAAAATAGGTCCGCAATGCGTACTTGGGGTCTTATGCTTAGTTTTATTCCTTTCGGCTGGAATGCTGTTTTCAAGTGTCAGTATCTGGGAGTTGAATTGCTACAAGTGAGAAGGTAGACATAACAAGTCGTTACAATTTTTAAGTTCGAAATGTATGGCAGAATACTGTTTACTTACTTTACCCTCTAATAATAGCTATCTATTCAGCTCTTAGTCCTAATGGGACGTAACACAACAATAATCTCTCAATTTAGCCCTATTTTGTGCCTATTTTGTCCCACGTGAGTTTTAACTCTCTAAACTTGGCACTGTTTACACATGTCAACTTGAACTTGTACATGTAGTGTCAAGAGGTTTTCCTGCTGTAATGACTAAGCCTGTTTAAATACATAACAACATCAACAACTGAGCACCGTAGGGTTGTCAGTTGTTGTTTTTTTGTTTGTTTGTTTGTTTGTTTGTTTGTTTGTTTGTTTTTGTTTTTGTTTGTTTTTTTTTTGAGTAGCGGGCTCCATCCCAAAAGTAGGCGGTTAAGGTTTGCGTGAAAAACATGCCGCGAAGCGGCTGGACAAATTAAGACGCGCACTCAGGGGGTCGCCCCCTCCCACTGGGAAAATGATTGAAAAGTAATTCCCCGAGATGCAATGTGGTGCTTCTTTCAGCTAACATTGTGTACATTTGTTGATGATTTTCCCACTCTTAATTATTGTTATTCTCCAATCCAGTGTTCGTGTAAACGTCACGGCAAAAAGGTTAGGGAGGATTGACTCACTCAAGCAAATCGCTCTAAAAACAAACAAGTAGAAGATTTCAATAATAAGTAGAAAGTTTTCATTTGAATTTCACCTGCCTTACTAGCGTTTTGTTTTTTTTCTTGATACAATGTAAATTACACTTACACCGTTACTTCGCACATGGTATCCCTAAATTGGCTGCCTGCCAATGACAGACTTTACTTGAACAATGCCGTAATGATCTTTAAATGTGTTCATAAACTCTTCCCTGAGTACTTAATTGAGAAATTTACTCTGTGGTCACAAGTTCACACCAGAAATACTAAACAACGCGGTCAACCGAACATTTCAAGGCGCCGTCGAACCACCGGACAGCGGTCTTTCACCTACCGTGGTACTAGGTTCTGAAATAATATAAGAGACGATGTTAAATCTTCAGACTCTGTCGACGTTTTTAGGAAAAGAATTGTTTACCTACTTTTTTCTGATTAATCTATGAATTTGTAAAGCGTAAATCCAATCCATTGTATGTCACTAATTTTTTAATGCATATTTATTACCTTAGTTATTTGGTTATTGTTTTAGTTATTTTAGTATGATAGTTATGTAGTCTTGTAACCGAAAAACCCTTGTAGGGAGTTGTGATAAAGTATGTGTCATATTTGTATTTATTATATGGCTGTGTCTCACAAGGACTGGGAACTACCGAATTCACGAATTTGATTGGCTGAAATCGATGTTGACCGCGGTCTAGATTTTCCCATCCAGACCGGCATCTAGATCGGTTTCATTTTGCGTTGAAAAAATAGCAAACTAAAATACAAAAATATTCACCTTTTTTTTTTTCATTTATGGAAGTGCCAAAAAGCCTGATGACAAAAAAAAAAAGTAAAGAGGACGAGCAATTTCGGCAGGTTTAAGTTAAGCTCATCGCCGTTCGCAAGCAAAATGTCAGCAAACCAGTTACATTAAACGAATTTAATTTTTCTTCTTTGCCCTATAATAAACATCACTGCGTTCGGTCTATACTCACGACCTCGGTCAAGATTCTCCCATACAGACCTCCAGCTCGGTTAATAAGAGCTAAGTATTGTATCTCTACTGTATTGTATTTGTATTTTGTGCACAAGGAGGCAATAAAAAATACCTCTTCATCTTTTTCTTCTTGAACTTATTTCACAAGGTGTACTATTATACCATTGTCTTTTTTACAAACTAAAAAACCCAGTGAGAATAAAATCTCATCAAGAGCCTAAAAAAGAAATTACCCTTTTACTACAGCAGGAGCTCCCTGGCCGATAAATTTGGCAATTATGCTCACAGAAATCCACGGCTTTGAAATGTTCGATATTTTGGCGCTTTCTTGGCTTTATCTCGTATGAAATTTAATTTGAAAATAAGGTTATTTAAAGTTTCTTTCATATTTTAACCTCATGTTCCGAATTTTAGGCTTTTTTTTGTAGTAGCGAACGTATTTGACACGCACGCGTTGTCTGATAACCATCTCGTCGGGACTCTGCTTCTAATGCTGTGTTTAGACTTAAACGGTTTACCGAGGTACCAGAGTTTACTTACCTAGGTAAACATTTTCCGTGTGTAAATGCCAACTGATACTTTGGATAAATGCCGCAAAAGACAAAAAAAAAAAAAAAAAAAAAAAAAAAAAATTAACCGAGGTAAAAGTTGTGATTACCCTGTGGTCACGCATGGTTACAATTGGTAACCAAGGTCAAGATGACAGATATATCCGCTTGTGGCGGCGTAATATTTCACTTCCCGCCGTGAGCAGATTGTGCGATGGTCGACAAAGCAAAGCGTTTCTTTTCCAGTTTTGATTAGGCTATTAAGGCAGATAACGTGGAAAGATTGGATCGATCTTCTTACGGCGAGCAATCCGTCACGTAAAAGAAAGCATTATATTTTTCATTCTCAATATTATTTACAACTTTCTCAAGACAAACTTCGATCCTTTGTTGTGTAATTATTGTCGATATATTTTGCCACCAGGGATGATGCTGCATATACAACGTATCCACGTTTCTCCGCATATAACCATGTAAACTCTGGGTATGATCAAGCAGCTGAATTTTCGCCGCAGCATTATGGAATGAGGTCTTCGCCTATGAAAATGATGGCACCTCAGTTTGCTCCTGTTCCACTGCAGTGGGATCCTCGTCCAAGTTCGATTTCATGACGTTGATAATGCAGCGCGCGCGAATGTTGAAAGGTCAACTTGAGTTATTTGAGCCGGTATAAACACTGGACGAATGTACCAAGGGTTGCGTTTTCCCTGGGCCGGTTAACTAGCTGAACATTCTTTCTAGGTGTTTGTTTACTGCCCAACATTTGCTAGTTAAACGTGACATTTGTTTTCACTGGAAATTTAACCAAGAATTTAACCCGCTGACTCAGAAGATTCAAATTACAAAGGTGCGCAACTTTCAAATACTTGTGAGATTGGAAGCGCTTTTAACGACTTCTCTTGTATTGATTCTAGCTATATTTATGCGCAGGAGATCGAGAAGGCTTTTTTTTTCTTTTCCAGAGGATGCGGTTAATGTTCCCAGATACGAGGAAGATGTAGCCTGCGTAGCAAGCGTTTCCGTGTTGGAAGCAAAGAAAGACCGAGGAACGGGATTTTCGGTGTTTTGTCTGCGCGGAAAATGGGGCGAGAACCATTTCTCGCGCTGTAATTCTTTGCTCCCGAACCCCACAGAAACGCTTGCTACGCAGGCTGAGGAAGATGTGACGAACTGTTGTAATGCAGGAACTTGTTCTGCACGTCGAGCGACGCAGTGGCCTGGCCGAGAAACTGGAGAATCTAGCGGGACCGTAGGAATGGTAAACCGAAATAATTGAGAAGGACTGTTGAACTCGTCTGCCGCTTAAGTTCTGTTTCGCAAAACGAACCGCGACACGAGCGTCTGGTAAATACTATTGCCAAATTCTTTGCAGGCGTCTGTCACTACGCACAATGTGATTGGCTGCGGCATTTACCAGGACAAGTTATACCATCTCGCGAGGTAGTATAACTTGGCGTGAATTTCCGGTCATATTGGCGAGATATTGTTTTGTCTGGTGAAAACAGCGTGCATTTTTAACTCGCTAAATTCAAGACGAACTGTTTTCACTGCATTTCCGGACCTTTCCGACTTTATCTAGCCAAAATTTTCCTAGTGAAAACACAACCAAGGTTAAGTTACTAAGGTTGACCTTAGTAACTGTTTACCTTGGTAAAAGCTCAAATGTAAACACAGCATAAATTAAATATTCTATGTTTACCCGATGATTGAAATGGTTGAATTGTATCATTTTTGTGTGTTTATAAAATTAGATATAGAAAATTAGTATATCGCTTCAAAAAATACAAAGGAGTATATTTATTCCCATTAAAGTGAGGGATAGTGTAGACTGAAGTAATTCTGCAGTTTTATGACGGATAAGCAGTTTCCCGCCGACAGCCTTAAATGTTAATACTTGTGTAAATAAATCTACTTCTCTCATACAGTAGCACTTAACTGGGGGAAAAAAACACTACAGTCCTATTTATTACAGTGTCATTTGAACAGAACGAGAAGTCAACTATTACCAGACTATTCTAAGATACTTTATCCAGAATTTTCGCTTCAGAAAATGATGCGCTGAGGTGTAGAACATTTTACGGCTAATTATAAACATATAAATCAGTTTCGATTCGTGTCACGCACTTTTGCAGCAAATACTTAATTCCCTCCGACCCAATTTGGGTTCAAACAAATTTATAACTGAACAATTTTATTTTCATTTTATTGCGCCGATCGCCTGCTCATTTTGACAACCCTGTTAACTGGCTTGTGGTGTAAACCCGCACCGGATTTCAAGCCAATGAATGTGGGCTTGCGAAAGCGGATTAGTTTCAGTGCAATCCGCACTAAACACAAGCCGAGTCTACATATGTTGGCTTGCGTGAGCAAACAACTCCCGTATCGCCGAGGAAACTCACTCCAACACCTAAATGAAATAACAAAGAACAACCAAGGCAGACATAAGGCGGTGCAGTTAATTGTCGAAATGAAATCGTAAACAGCACGACAGAGCGATTTTGAGATAGAAATAAATTACCTTGAACAATTACAGCTAACTTCCGAGGGAAAGCTCCTCTAAATTTTCACAAAACAGGTAAAACGGCTGCAATTACACAACAACAACGCTGCACCAGAAGCCATCGTCGACGTAACTCGCAATTACTAGTACCCAGTCTCCCTGGCAGACTATTTATACTCCCGAGGTCTGTTACGTATTATCTCGTCCTCAGAGTGACAGGCTGACTGACTGACAATCAAGATCTGCCTCTGACTTAGGAGTCTGTATGCATGAAATGCATAAGAACCCAAACATTGAGTCACACAACACGCATGAGAGAGAGTACATGTAGAATTAAGCCTGTTTTCCCTCTGAGCATCATGTCATTATTTAGGGCCATTTTATGCATTTATGCCAAAAATGGTGAATACAAAGTCGTAGAGAGTAGTTCGATTTCCTTTGCAAACAAAATATTATATCGACTCGAAAACAAATTTTGACACAATGGTTTGAAACAGTTGGAGATAGATGGTTTGCTGGTATTATTTACAAACTAGAACTAGTGAGCCAATCTCAGATCGTGCAGAGAGCAAAGTACAGCTCTGTGACAGTCCTCACCCCTGCTGTTTTCTTCCGGTTTGTATTCAAGTTTGTTGACTTTGGTAGTCAGCTTAGGCTTTTCCCTGGCCCTTGTAGAATAATAGCGGAGCTCCAGCGGCCCGAAGGGTCGCCAAGTGGAGCCCCATAACTATAGAATGAGAACCACATGTATGCATAGAAATAGAAAACCAAGCAACTCTTTTTCCATGGTCAACCTGGCTAGCAGCGTGGATTGCGGGCACACGCGCCTAACGACGACGACGTTGCAAAATATGGCGGCCATACTCAAGCTAATACGTCGATTGAGGCATGCAACCTTGGCTTACAGTGTACATATTTTATACTGGACATCCATGTTTAGGTCAATTGACATCTGTCAAAACAAGGTATCTGCTGACCAGTATCACGTGGTGACCATATCGCAAGCTCAGGCTTAGAGTCTACCGAGGTAAGCTTTTTTAAGTTGACCGCTGTCCAAGTGCGGGGTTTTCGATTGGATCGCGGGCACATGTCACGTTAACTTGTTGTAATCTGGGGAAATCTGGGGCCTGTTTCTCGAAAGACCTGATAACTTTTCGGGCCCGATAGCTTATCGGGTTCGTTATACTGAACATGGATAAATCGATTTTAGTTGGAAAGCACTCTCTTAGCCTCTCATGCAGACGCTTTTAGGACTCATCCCGTGTTCCTTCGACGAACCCTAAGAGTTTCTGCGTGGGAGGCTAGCACTCTCTTTGTCTCTTCGAATGTTCGTTATACAAATCCGCGGGAAATCACGTGGCCAAGCGCCTGCACCCACATCGCTCAGCGGATTCTCCCCACTCGACAGGAGCCGAGAAGCACTGAGAACAAAACATTGATGCGCCATTTCCTGGAAAACACATCGGAGTTAAGGTGATTCCTCACATTTGCATTGCGCATCCTTACTGCGCATAATTTATGGTGGACAAGGTTTGAACAAAAATCTATTAACAGTTTTATTTCAGGGGAATTACCTTAACCACTTTGAACAGGGTTTTCAGGCCTCAAGTGATTTTTCTTCTCTATTAGGAATCGGAACATTTCGTGCTCAGTTAGAAGTATGTCAGATGTTTTTGTTCATTAGGCTTCTACCTTCCAGGGTTGACTACAGTTTTACAGTGTAAATAAGCTTATTTTACACTAGGTTTTTGATTCGGTCAGTGTAAAACGCAAACTGCGGACCGAAGACTACAGCCTGGGGGGGACGGCTAGCCAGGGGGGGGGTGGGGTGGGAAAGCAGAAAAATCCAGGCGGCAGACCAGGGTTAGATTTAGATTTGGATTTATTACATTTACTCCATGCAAAAATAATGATTAAAATTATAGAAACGGGAGATGGGGCCGTGAGCAAAAACACTGAGGCGCCATACTAGGGAAACAACCATGAATAAAATGCTAAACTCAATATATATACATATGTACAATATGCTAAAAAAAAACCTGGGTAAACCAAAAAAACAAAAATTTTCAAATTACTCCAAGAAAAATTCTAACCTTTTTTTTTTTTTTTTTTTTTTAAAAAAAAAAAAGAGATATTTCATCAGCATTTCTAACTTGACTTGACAGTCTATTCCATTTATAGATGATTCGATGAAAGTGCAAAGAGCAGACTATAGACTTCTTCACTTCAAATCGTGTTACTATTTCCACCAATAAGAGCTGACCGTAAACAGACTAACCGGGGCCGAGCATTTTTTAGGCTCATTAAAGAGGGAATGATATTCAGTCTACCCAGAACGCTATTTTGGCTAACTGGAGTGCAGACTTTTACTACATTAGCGTGAATAATCATGTTTACGGTCAGCACCCAATAATGGAAATAATAATAAAATATATACCTATGAAGTCAGTAGTCTGCAGTCTGCATTTTTACCTTCAGTTCACATTTTACCCCGGTCTGCAGTGTGCAGTGTGCAGTCTGCGTTTTACACTGACCATTTACAATTTGATTTTCAGCAAAGTGGAAGCGAAATCTGAACGTTTTTGTACATCGCTAAAATACACGAGCCATCAAGTAATACTCCATCTTACGGTTATTTCCGTGGCCCGGCCGTTCATAAAATAACCACAGAATCGTTAAAATATACAGAACAGCAAAACTGTTTTATAAGCGGTACATCAGTACAGAGTAGTACATCAGTACAGAGTAAGTAATACAATGCATGAATTAGTATCTTCAGAACATAAAGGAAAAAAAGTCTACACCCATATACAATTTACTTAAGTGTTGGGTTTTAAAGTTCGTAATATGATGCCTAATCAAATTTCTCTAGGTTGCAGGTTGGAATCATAGGTGTAGTTTATAACAAATTATGCGGCTGTTATGTTAGTTACAGTAATGTGGCACAGTCAAAGCTCTCCTTGCAACCACTTTTGTAAACGACCAGCTCTAGTTATGATCTGTGAAACCCTGTTTGAAATGTGACTTAAACTTTGCAATGAAAAGATCTGGTGAGCGACCACTACCGTTAGCGACTATGACCACTTTTGGGATTACCCAACTGGATTTTTCCTCTGTTTCTGAACTCCTGTAAGCGATCACTCAGAGTCTCGGCTTTTACTTATAAATCGATGCTTTAATGAAACTGCACGCTGCGTTAATGGTTCGTTTATAAAGATCTTGTAGATCTTGCAGTATTGTATTTGTATTTAGATTTAGATTTAAAGTGTCTTTATCAGATATAAAGACACTCATTAAACATTAATTTCTTTTGTATTTCTTTATGAATTATTAATGAGTTTCTGAAGTTCTAGTAAGCGACCACCCTCTATTGTTTTTACCATGCGGTCACTTACTAACTAACGAACTAACTTCGCATTTCATTAGTCTCTATTAATCTTTACTGATATTTTGATGGTTTATATCTATTTATTTTGTTTTGTTTTGTATATTTACTCTTGTACTAAGTTTATGATACTTACGTGTACCAATGTATTTGTTGTGCCTCTTTCCTGACTCTCACATTTTTAATTATTATAATTACGGTCACCCAACTAGTTTAGCTTTTTAGTTATTTTGGGTGTCCCACTACTGTATGTACTGTACTGTTTATTTATTTATTTATAATTATAATCTTGTAAATTCTTTTAGCTGTCTACAGTAGTAGAAATAAACTGTTGTTGTTGTTGTTGTTGTTGTTGTTGTTGTTACAAAAGCTCATTCTTTAAGCGACCAGTTCTACTTACAACCAATTTTTTGAATTTCTAAGGTGGTCGCTTATGAGAGCTTCGACTGCTAAGTATTCCTTAACTGATAATAAATTAATTTATCTATTTCTACTTCCATTCTGTTTACAGAACGCTAAAATGGTTACAATTTATTGTTTCTGTTTTACACAAATCTTACAAGAGGCATGCAGGTTTAATTAGGTTCTAATTTTTTAATCTTAATTAACTTTTCTTAGTAATCTTTTTAAATTATGTACATATTTTATTATATATTTTAAAGGTTTTTTACCCCCCACCCCCCACCCTGCTTTTTATTATTATTTTCTTTTATTTAATGTCTTACAGTGATGGGAGCATGCCTCTCTTTGCAAGACCTCCATAATGTAGATGTAGATATAGGTTCCACTAGATAGTACAAAGGTAAGCAGAGTTGTGGAAATATCATTTCACATTTGTACTATCCTTGTCAGCTAAAGCTTATACTAAGTATGTGGTGATTGAATAAAACAAACAAAACCCTCAATCAGTCTGTAATCATTGCAGGCTTTGTTAAATTTACTTTCTAGACTCTACTTCATTTTTCGACTGTAAGTATTTATGATAAAGTTTCCATATAACGCGCGCTGTGATTGGCTGAAAGAGCGTGCTTTATCAGAGAACAGAGCACGGGTTGATGACGTTAAGTTGGCTTTCAAATTTTTGCGTCGGAATTTTGACAAATTTGCCCCAAATTAAACATCCCCTGTGATTCAGACAAACGCAATGGAAACGAGCTATTTGTCTGTAGTAAATATGGCTCACAGAGACCATTGTTAGCAACAGTAGTGTTAAAACTGTACTACTAGATTCCCGCCGACAAAACACGTAACGAAATAAACAAATTCAACCTAAACAGTGCTTCGACAAAAGACATTATATTTGTTACGAAGGCAAAAATTATACTTAAGAAGTAAAACAACGACAGAAAACAGCAATTGAACTGTCTCTGTTTATAATGAGAAGCTTTATTTTTGTAAAAATGCTCAGTTGCTCAAACAACACTTACATGCAGTGTAGTAACGCTCGTTCTCCGGTCATCTCAGCGAAGTGAACCAACGAGTGGTCAGTGCAAAGCTTTCTCTGATATTTTCTTCTGTGCTCGGAGTAGAACCAGTGGGAGCCGTTTAGTCCTAAATTTCTAAATTTTACGCTAGTTCGGGCAATCTTGTTGCATGTGGCTACAAGCCGTAAATAACTGTAGCTCCTTTCAAATTCAACTCGGCATTTCACATTTTCATCCGCAAGCTTTGAACTCCGCGTTTCGTGATTTCCACTAGAAAAGTGCACGTTTTCATGGGGCCACAATACGGCCGGATTCCTCTGGACTATAAACCTTCACCTGCCTTTAGATCCGTATTTAAAAATTAACTTAAAAGCGAACTTCCAAGGCATTGTTCTTCTCTCGAAAGCCGCTCGAAACTACTCGAAACTGGAAGCTTAGCCGAAGTCCAGTTTGTGATTGACAGCTGTCGCTTCGTTAGCCAATCAAATTATTTGAACAATTCTAACAAGGATTGTGATTGGCTTATTTTAGCGTGCTTTATCAGAGAACAGTGCACTGCTGACGCCACTTTTGTTCGTTTGGAAAATAAAGTTTGGTTTGAAAATTCAGCCAAATGCGTGGGGAAATTATCGGATTCCTTTTCATAAAACAAATAAAAAAGCCTCGACTGTGCTCTGTTCTGTTGTAAAGCACTTAGGAAGCGGTAGAGGACTCAAGAAGTAGGGAAAAAACACTACTACTACGTCTCGAGTTTTCCCCTACACTTCTTTTGTGCTCTACCGCTTCCTGCGTGCTTTACAACAGAACAGAGCACAGTTGAGCCTTCTTTATTTGTTAATTGAAAAATATGTACAATATTGTTTAATCCCTGAAAAGGCCAGTCATGTCACTGCTATGTGATTGTGCAATTGAAGTGCATCGCCAGATTTCATATCGTGTGGGACTGGGGCGAGTTTAGTGCCTGCCGGACATTTGCACAACAGCTGAGAGATAATACAGCGAGCATAGAGAAATCATTAATTTTTGAAACTCATGCAGATCGATTTTAATAGAGAAATATGGACGAAGATAAAAAATTTACAGAGTGGTTGACAAAAGATATCACAAAGTGGAGCGTTGACGAGCTAAAATCGCTTCTTAGCAAGATCAAGTTGAAGGCTTCGGGAACAAAGCACGAGCTTGTTCATCGACTACTGCCATTTCAGAAGGACAACGATTTGCTTGAAAAACACATCAAGGAAATTAATAAGAGTTTTAAGTTCTAGACGAATAAGATAAAACAATAATACTACTACCTTCTGGCGAGTGGACCGCAGACACCTCTTTTTACCCTAAGGTAACGGCAGAGACTATTTCTCATTATGTATCTTTTAAACAACAGGGACGCAAAGGTCAATACCGAAACGCCAAGAGAATGTTTTTTTCAAAGAATCTTCAAAGTTGACGACAACAGTACGTCCGTTTTTGTCAAGGCGTTGGTTGTGAAAAGTTTTGAACAAGAAGTCACTCTACCAGCTACCATTTTATTTGAAAACAATGTACCTATAAAAGGTCACTGCACATGTGCAATTGAAAAATGTGGAATCTGTTGCCACATAATCGCTCTCTTGATGTACCTAAATCACTTTAACGAACATAAGGTAAAACTTCTAAGCTTAACAGGGACACAAAAAATGCAAACATGGCATAAGAAAGGAATCCTGTCTCCTCGAAAAGCAACAAGCATGTCTCCTATACCTCTGAAAAACTTTCGCAATATGTGATCTTCACGAAGGTCCCTCGGCGGTAAAAGAAAAACAAAAAAGAAGGATGTTAATGTAACTACCAATGGTGATGATTTAAAAAGCGACTGGTTAAAACGAGATGTGAATGAAGTTGAACATGTCATTAAAAATGGCGTTGATAGCCAGAATTTACACAACCATTTCTTCAAGACACTGACTAAGTTCAGTATTGTTTCTGGTCTTTCCATGCAGCTGTGGTACAACAATGCTTTCAAACTAAGGGCTGTTCTGGCGCATCACAGTTATTATATGAAGAGTGAAACATATGACCAGGCATTAAAATCTTGTGATTGATGATGGGAAATTGACTGAGCAAAAGGATGCCTTCCAATTACAGGAAAGCTACACACATGCAAAGTCTGATTTGATGTTTTTAAATGAAAAGAAGGCTATGAAGGAGCTTCTGAAGATTGTCCACAGTGCATAGGGAGAACCGAAAATACTGTCGATGCCAAAGTAAACGAATAAACCTGAATGAACCTGAACCGTTTGGGTGCAATTATGTCAAGGTGGATCAGGGATCAAGTGAATGGCAATCTTTTAGGGTTGGAGTAATTAGTGCAAGCAAGCTTCCATACTTGTTAGGCTTCCATTGTCAGAAATAATTTATTCGCTCCTGGTTCTTCATCCACAACAATATTGATGAATCTCTTGCTGCACCAAAAAAATTTAAGAACAGGTCATCAATTTGAGGGAAAAGCAATCGAGTTATTTGAAGAGCTTTCAGGTTTCTTCAGTAACTTATGGGGCTCAATTGAGAGCCGTGGCATATTTCAAATTGTAAATTCATGGATAAACTCAAATTAATTTTTTGAAACGTCTGTTTCCCTACAAAGATAGAATACGAAATTGGTTGTCAAGCACCATTTACACCAGGGTTAGCTTTATGTTATGCTTGAATATCAAAAACCAAATTTCGCTACCAACTGACCAAAGATCAAATTATTATGGCTCAATGTTTTAGCTGTCTATTTCCGCTAGACTTTAATTTTTTTTATTTGTGTTTTTTTTCTGACCACTTAGGATTGTGTGTGAGTGTGTTGGAGTGGGCGACGGGGAGTATTAGAGGGTGAGCTTAGTGGAACTTTAACAGCAATTCAATTTTCCTTCATAATTCTAGTAAGCTGTGTGTCATAACATTCAAATTAATAATATTATTGAACCATTTCAATGTGATAGCATAAATTGAGGCTACAACAGTAGTCTATGTGTTCGGTATTTTTAGTGCTTGGTAATGATAACATTAAATAAATGTGCTACTTGTTTCAGGAGTTCTAATTTCTCCAAGTGGGTTTTTCTATCACCCGTCAGATGTACGATATGGTGCAAGACCAGATGGAATTGGAAAATCATTTCTATTAGGAGTCAAAACAAGGGCTGAAGGAAGTCATGCTCCCCTTGACAATATGTGACTGGATACCATGTCCTGCAAGCAAATTTCCAGATGGCTTGCATTGGGGCAGATGTAACATTTCTTGAGTCCTACTTGCCTGAAAAACATGTCCTAAACCCAAACATTTTCACAATAGAAAGAAACAACCTCCTGATTGATGTTTGTAAAATGATTACTGAACATATTTTAGAACAAAAGACAGTTACTTATTAACCTCATGAGGAAAACAAGCTACTTAAGAAACTTGGTGACCACGTAATGGGACAAATCCCATCTTTTGATAGCTTAAGGCCACTGCGATCTTGGATGAATAATATGACCAAAAGTGTGGAATAAGTGTTACTTTGTCCAGGGTTATCATTTAATTCAAGAGGTTCTGAGGAATTCACTTTAACCTTCAACTAATCCAAATAATTTGCATATTTTATTGTACTTCAAATGACAGACATTTTTTTAGTGAATTCCCCCACATAAGTGATTGTTTCTCAATTACCACAACTGTAAAGCTCATTGTTCATGTTTCTACTTTGAGGATAAATTACAAAAATTTATTATGATCACCTTGGGGACTTACAGTTTAAAATTAATGAAACTAGTAAATAGAGTGAGTTGCACTTTTATAGTTGTTTTTGTTTATGTTTTTTTTCTATGGACAAAGTGCTCCTTGACATAAAGGATATAAAAAATGACCTTCCTCAAGCCTCCTGGGGCAAGCAGACTTGGTTAAAACATCTTTATTGCTTTATTGTTTGCAGTGTGCAACAAGGAGTGGTAGGTGACCCAGGGGTGAGACAAAACACCGCTATAATATCATTTATATCACAGTGCAGTCACTTTGGATATCAATTGGTATAGACAATTATAGCATATTGCTTACTGTTTACTGTTTGTCTTTATCAATTTTATGAGGTTGGGAGATAACATGTCACAGTTGATGAAGTGATTCATTGGTGGATCTAGATCAAATGTTATTGGTTTAAGTGAGAAACTGCTTCCATCAAAGGAACTTTCCCCACCCTTCTATACAGATCTCTTTTTTGTCGTGTTTCTTGTCCTGGGGCGAGGTGGGGACTTGACCCATGTTTGGGTTTAGGGTGCCACTGAGGGTTTGAAACACTGACCCTGTTTAGGACAAGAAAAAATAAAAAACCTCCCCTGCAATACACCCTCTGTAATTATTATGACACTGTTTAAGAGATAAAGGACAAAATACACACATTCTTTGGTTTAACAATCATGGAACCATATGCAGTTTAGGAAAGGTTCAGATTCTGTTAGGGACAGAATTTCATAAACTGTTATACCCTGTTTAGGGCATAGAGAAGAAAAACTATTTCCTGACCAGTGGCATGTTTTCGCATAGGCCACATACTGGACTCCACCTCGGGTTTATGAATAGTAAACATTTATTTGCTGCTTCTTATTAGTTTTAATTATTCATTCTCTGAGCCCTTCAACATGTTCACAATATGAACAAAAATTTTGAAACAGTATCCAAAGAGATCAACACGGCTGAAATTTCAGCAAGCATTCAAAATGGTCTTATCCCTCATCTGTCCGATATAGTTTCCATTACAAATCCTCAGTGGTGCAATATCAAAATTGATGCTAATTTCTGTTTGTTCGTACTGTTCTGAAAATTTCAGTGGAGGCCGGTTATGTAGAATTCCATTGGAATGGCACAAGTCTGAAATATTAAAACCCTTATCAGTTAAGACAACTTTCCCTTATGTATTTTGCTTAAGAACCCTCATTGATCAGTTATATCATTGTCAGATGTAGTTCCAAGGTACGTATGTTTCGCTGCACTGAAGTAATTCCCCATGGGGAAAAAAACCAGGCGGACGTTTTCCCTGTTGTGTGGTTCTTTTACGAACTGAATGTTATATAATTAATGTCAAAGTTCTCTGACTGACCGATCCATGTCTCAGTGGCATCTCCAAGTGTCTCGGTGTCTTCATACCCAGCCTCTATGAATTCCCTTGGTAGGAACTCCTCCACAAATCCTGGGAGAGGTTTCAATTCCAGGAATTCGAACAATGAAGACAGAAATACTGCCCAAGTACAAAAGTTTCTAGATACAGTTGAAGTACTTGCTGCAGTCATCCATGCAACTACTCCTAGGTGAAGACTGTGTCTGCAGATTGCAAAAAGCAGAGCATCTCAGTTTTTAAATCCAATTTCCTACTCTTTGTTTCCATTCCACTTTCTTTACAGTCAGGATAAACCATAATGTGTACAAATGGCGTGATAGCCTCAAATAAGCAATCGAACTCTAATGAATAAGGTTGGCATATGTGAACTGAATTTGACTAATTTGAGACCTTACTTGTCTCAGTTGGACTTCCAGCTTTTGTTCTTTTTTCACAACATCCTTTAGTTGTCTTTTCAGGTTGGCCATCTCCAGTTCTTTTCCTTCCAACTACCTCGCAAGTGCATCACATTGTTTCCTCAGCTCTTCATTCTCAGATTTCAAATTCTCAAGATTTTTGTCTATGCTTTCGCGGTCATTTTTGATACCTCTTGGTCTGAACAGGCAATGCCCGCTTCACAATGATAGTTTTCTATCAAAAGCCTTCGCTTTGCCTTCGGTGTGTTTTTAGAACTACGGTTTATCACTGCCAGTTTTCTTGCCTTTCTCTAGCTTCTTGTCATTCGCACATTGAGGTTTTGAGTTTTCAAGCTTCTTTATATATTCCTCTGTACAGATAATATCTGGCGGATTTTCAATGTTTTCTCGTCGTCCTTTGGACCAGTGTGCCGAACAAATTACTTGCTTCTTCCAACATATGTTTTCACTCATAAGAACTTTCATATAAGATGCCTTTAGTTCATCGTTTGTTTTACCTATTGGAGTATAAAATTCTAGTCCTTCATTGCGCCAGTTGTTAGTACACAATGTCCCAGCACAGTTCCAATGCCACTTCTTAGAGGAAGAGGATCCATCCATGGACGCCTAGTTGGTCGCCTATCGTTTCGTGATTGCAAATGTCCGGCAGGCACCAAACTCGCCCCAGTCCCTCGCGATATGAAATCTGGCAATGGTACCTACATGTATGTAGCTATTGAAAAGCGTTAATTGAGTATTTCTTCGCAAAATATTGTTTCCTGTGTTTTAAGAATAAAATAGTTGGAAACTTTGCTTGAACCCCTAACAATTAAGCTGTTTGTGGCATTTCTGTTTTATGTAGGTTTGACTTGCATGAGTCGCAACCAGAAATTATAACGTAAAAGATTTTGCAAACTCCTGTATCATATCATTCTTCTCCTCTTAACAAGCAAGCTTAAAAGCATAGGGTTGTTCCTACTTCAAGCGACAGCATTTACTTTTTTCGATTTAAATCTGTTTCTTTTTTCAATTTTCAGGGTAGTTAATATTTCAGACATCCTAAAGCATCACCCATTATATTTAGGACATTCATATGAAATGGGAGAAGTTGTGTTCTTGCTAAAAAAAAAAAAAATCGGCTCCCTCTTTCTGAATTTTCTGTATCCACCTCTAGATTTGATCATTGACAAAAGAAGAAGCATTTTCAATGTAATGGAAGTTTTGATCATGTAACAGAGCTGTCTTCTATGCATTTTGCTGATATTCCTTACTTGAAGATGCAGTAAATGAAGTTTTCTTCTGCTGGAATGGATTGCACCATCTCCCAAGGTAGGGATAAGCAGGGTGCAAAGAAATGAAAAAAAGTTTTGGGTCTACCCTCTTGGTATGATGTTCTTGCCCAAAAGTCATTCTCGCTAGTCCCCCAAAATTTCACCTCTCACAGTATTAGTACTTCTGTAATTCTGCAGCAGCTTAATTCTGTAGCAACTCTTTCATGTAGAAGGATGAGCTGCTTTCCCTTGGGTAATAAGCCTTACAGGCAATACACACTGAAGTAATTAAACTATATAGTGAACTTCTAGGTTTCAATTGCTTTGAAATAATATTGATATCGGGACTTTCATGGTAAAAAAGCATTCAATGTAGGACTCAAATCTTACCCAATCTGGCATCAAGTACAGCAGTATAGCACAGTATCGCAGCTCTAGATCTCTGTGTCTCCTTTATTTCATCAGCAATGTGTATGCTTTCATGAAAGGTCAGCACATGCATCATGGTAATCAGTACCATACACGTAATTGCATCTTGTATAATTAATTGTTGAGTACTATTTGAGAAGGACCAAGAACCATTCATGTGGTGTATTTCATGCGATCTGAAGAGTTCATGCAAGTCTCCTGAGTTGTCTCGCACGCAGAGTTGTCAAAGTTTAAATTGCAGGTCTGGAGTATGTTAATTTAGTATCTTTCAGATTACTTTGTATAATCATTCTGTTGTTAAATGCAGTGTCTTTAAGTGAATTTATTGTTATTTGAGGTGTCTTGCGTCCAGGTGATGGAACTAATTTGACATACTTAAACAACAAAAACATGTCCGGAAAATTTTATTGTGCAATATTTTTCCCCGAGAGAGATTTTTGCACAATTACTCTATATTTTTTTGATCCTATAATTTTCGACAATGTTCTGTAACTTTTCACTGAAATTGAGTATGACAAAATGCTGACATACTGTTTAAGGCGAAAAGCACATAATTTAACAAATTAAATCAGCAAAAAACAAAATTTACTTTGACCTTTGGCTTTCAAAAGGTGATTTGGATGCTCCCATTTGGGCGCCTGGATAATTGGACAAATTTAAGAAAAAAAATTGGTATAGATTGATAACCAGCTCTATAAGCTTGAATTTGATATAGGGGTTTAGGTATTACTTCACTTGGACATGACACATCTCTTAAGGTATACAGTGACCTTAAGCCATGCACTTATTGTCCTCCCTTCCATTTTTTTTCTGAAACAATTTATGATACAGCCACCTTTATACAATGCTTGCAATTGACTTAGTGGTGGCTAGAATTTTTACATGTATTCTATAACATAGTCTTGAATTGTTATTTGTCTTTATGCTGTACATCAGTCCAGCAATAGTTCGGTTCCTTTTCATAGTATATGCTATTGTTACTACCTTTTAAAAAATTGCTGGAGCTCCACATAGCCCTAGGAAACTTCCCAAAAGTGACTGTAAAGACATACAGTTGAATGTATGACAGCTGTACGATATTAAAAACAGCACACAGGAATACAATGAGATACATTCCCTACTGCAAAATTGCAACATTTATGATGACAAAATCACTAGGCTTTTGCATATTGTGCTTATATTTCCCCACTAAAGTGCTCCACCTCAGTGCTCCATTTTTCCCACTAAAATGCGCGGTCTCCCTCCAAAAGTCACTAAAATGCTGGGTTAATGCTCGTAGATGAGTTTTTTTTAATTTAAAAAATTATAGCATTTTAACACAATTAACAGGTCAAGTTGCTTAAGAAAACGTATACGTAGTATAACCCAACGTATATAATAGTTTTAATAATGATCTTTTAATTTGATTTGACTACCGCTGACCTCTCCTCAGTCTCCACTCGGCTGTACCAGGGTGGCATTTGAAATTTCTCAATTTCGGTTTAAGTCTTCATTTTCTCGTAAAAAATAATTATAAATTCTATTTTCTGTACGTGGAAAAAAAAATTTTCCGGCAAATGCCGCTAAAATGCTGGAATAATGCTTAATGCTTTTGCCTCACTGAAACGCTCAATAAAATGCTAGCATAATGTACAAAAGCGTAAAAACACTCTAGTTCTATTCTATTTCGCTTCGCTCAGCCGAATAGAAAACATTTCTATTATAAGTAGAGGAGACAAAAAATACAACAAATAGTGGAGGGAGCCGCCAGCAATAATCGAGTTCATTTAGAAGAATCTGAGGCACGCTGAGTACAGGTTACACGCCAGAGAATATAGGAAAATGTCACACGCTATTTTAAACAACGATATCAACAATAAGGAAAAAACAGCCTCGAGTAAACTGGTCGGCGTTAATTGGTGTGATATTCACAAGGAGTGGTATATAAAGGCCTGATTATCCCAATGGGAACTAATACAAAGCACTCTAATTAAACACCTAAAAGAAATACATCACATATGGTGAAAATAATACTTTGCCATTGGAAAAGTGATGGCGGGTGAAGGGGCTGGGTTGGGAGAAAAAAATCATGCAAGGGAGGGTGACTGGAAAAAAAATAGTGTGCGAAGAAAAAGTGAAGGAAAAAAATCCTGCAGAGTGAATCTTACAAGCTGTACCTGCCTGAATGGCACCTTGGCAGCCAGTTTATACTGCAGTTTTAATTAGAAAACAGACATTCTTCACTTTCAAGGCTGATACATTTTGTGCATAGCAACTTCATCATGACGTTACGGACACTGATAGCCAAACACCCTGGCAGAAAAACTCTTATGGATACCATGGCTTAAAAGTGATAAAAGAAAACATGCACTATAAACAGCCATCCTGCTTGATTCGTTTGCATTTTAGCAAGCAAATACCGTGTTATGAAAGCCGCCTCGAAATATAGGAGTGATGTCACAGCTGACGTGACAAATGACGATTGTGGACACAGATGTGCACGCCCATGGCGAACTGCAACTCTTCCCCTAAGATGGCCACCAAGATCAATGTAATCAAGGACAATCATGGAGGTGTTAACTGATGGGCTATTTTCAGTTTATTTTAGGTTTTTGGCAAAGTAAACAACGCATTATCATTCAAGTCCAATCGATACATTACATTTATCCGGTCACTCACAGAGCTCTATCTTAAAACTTGATTCACAGCATGCCAAGAATAATTTATTGTACAAAAATGAATCAATAAAACTGTTATTTCCCTTAACATCAAACCAAAAGAGCAATGCAGCCCCATGTTTGGCAATGGAACTTGGATGTGCCTGATACTTGGTTATGTTTCCCCCGAGTATAATTTTGACAGGAAAGTAAAACGACTGTGTGGAAGTTTAAAAAATATTTGTTTGAACTTGAAGCCTGTTCCAGGCATTCAGATTGTGACGAGTGTCGACTGATTAAGATTTTCTCCCCCCACCCCCTCCCCCGAAATAAAAAATAAAATAAAAAAATTGAAAATAAATGGGTGCAGGTGACTTACGCCTAAAAGAAAACCCCGCTGACGCAGTGGACTTATCCTAATAGCTGAAAAAGGGCCACCTCGCACCCTCCCTCCCCCTATCACTTTTCTAATGATCTGTCCCTTATATGAAGACTTCTATTGATTATTGAAGCATAAGCAGTGTAAAGCGTGAGTGACATAAGCATAAGCATAAGAAAAAGGAATCTTTTCCATTTTCTTACGCCTATGCTTATGCTAATGTCGCAAAAATAAGTGTGTAAACCGGGTGTAACGTAAGCATAAGCAAAATCCCAAGGAAGTAGCTGTGTTTGATGCCAGCGAATTTTTAAGTTTATGGTGTTCAATGCTACTTCACGGACCAAAATGGCGTCTGAGAGTACTGTTTTCTACGAGAAACTTGCTGGGGTAGTTCGCAATTATCCCTGCCTCTACGACAAATCCTCAGATGATTTCAACGATACAAATATAAAAAGCTTTTCTGGAAAGATATTGCAGAAGCGGTTGGTGTTAGCACTGGTAAGTGAACATTATTCAGCTGTGTTCTTGAACAAGGTCATTTGAAATTTAAGACTCACGTAAACTGCATAATGCAAGTTGTCATAACGTGGCTCGTCCCATACTCCCGCGGCTTCATTCTGAAGTTCACTGCGCTTGCGTATGTCACTTTCCCTGTGCTTATAAGTGTGAACATTCGCTATGCTTATGTTTATGCTTGTGCTCATGCTTATGTCGCAGTGTAAACCAGTAAGTTATATTATGTACATCATTTTGCCTTCACTACTGCAGAAAATCGAACACACATGGAAGTTTTGATGCATGTGTGCATTTGGTCAGCCAAGTCAAGATATGTGTTATTTGACACGTCGATAAAATGCAGCAAAGATGAACATATAAACCCTTCAAAAAATTGGGAAGTAGGGACCATGTATCCCCGACCAAACGCAGTGGCACTAATGGAATCAAATAACAAATCAAAATCAATGTAGAACTTTCTTTGCATGCATGGTTACTGGGTGTTGCAAAAAAAGAAAAAAATTATGTGGCAAAAAGGGGCTTTGAGGACCTTGGAGGGCTGGAGGTGCTATGACACTAATTTACCAGGTTTCAGAAGAGTACATAGATTTAGTAATTTGTAAATTATATTGCATACTTCCTGCAGCAAGAAGTCTAGTGCAATGCTAATCATCTGCTCGACATTTCGATCGAATGAATTCAACAACAACAGCAAACCGAGGAAATCTACGCATAAACGCAAATGCATATCCCTGCATTTGAGTGTCAAAGAGCAAATCCAGTCTCAACGAAGGATGACCGAATGAAAGAAGTGTTACAGAAAAATCGTTTAAGATTGATTACTATTCTTGGTAAAGCCAAGAAATGCATTTAGAAGCCGGAAAACGTCTAAAATCTCAAAGATCTTGCGGTTTCCAAGTCTAAATGTAATAATTATGCGCACTTAAGCGTAATTTGAATATTATTTTTGCCGACGGCTTTGTAGTCACTTGATCGGCCGTGGCTTAAAAGAAATTCAGCCAAGCATTTCGCCAAACCCAATAACTGAACTAACAAAACGATTAAGTCTCTACACTGTGTAAGATATATAGATAATCTTTATTTAAACGCGGTTGAAAATTCGTCAGCTAAAACCACTAATAACTAATAGTAAAAAAACTAATAAAATAATAAAAAAAAAGCTGCTCTCCACGAATGCCGTACCTGATACAACTCCTTTGAGTAGGCGTTTAAACTGCCTCAGGGACTCTGTTTCCCTTATGTCACAAGGAAGTCTGTTCCAAAGAATGGCGCCACTATAGCTAAAGCTATTTTTATAATAGTTTGTACGCAGCAATGAAACATTCCTGTCCGCTTTTAAAGCATAAAATGGTTTTCTTTCTTCCAACCGTGAAGAGAAGAAATTATAGCAGCCTTACACGAGGCAACTGTCCCCATTAACACAAAGAAAACTTCAAACTCACCTGGCAGTATTTACAAACACAGTTTTATTACTTTTAAACGAGAGGTTATCTATAGACGGTGGAAAGCGACACATAACTATTTGATTACGATATGCAACTTTATACAACAACTTCTACAAAACGACTCAAGTGTTGTTCTTTGAAATTTATCAAATTTGATTTTCAAACTCGCCGAAGCAACTTGATAATTTTTGTGGAAAACGCGATGAAAGTTGATATTTAACACAGTCGCTTACCGCAATTTGGCAATTCACTTCTTTGTGAATCGTCTAGGCAGAAACTTCCAGCAAAAGTTGTGAAGACTGAACTGAACAAATCTTTTTGATAGATCAACGAATCAACCACTTTTCCCTCCATAATTACCGTTTTGTAATTTCTCTGAACGCACGAAACTTGTTGATCACATGATGAATCATGTGATTTGCACGGCTGCTTATCTCGGCGCGGGAATTAACTTGAGAAGTTCTGTAGTCTTCTGAGCTAATTTTTCGGGTATTTCGCCTCCTTTCTATAGCCCTCGTTTGCCTCTACTTCACGGCATAGTTCGGCATTATTTCATTTCCTTTCTCTAGCCCTGACTCCGCATTTTTCAGTGTTTCTGTGTGCATGTACTATCTCGCCTTCTTTCTAGCACTGCGGCCCGTTTCTCGAAGGTCCCGAAAGGTTTTCGCACCCGGAAAGCCATGGCAAAATCTCAAACTTACGATTACTGAGTTGTTTTATTTACATATTCTTAATATGAACAGAGGTTCCGTTCATAAAAGAAGTTCCAAGCGTATACACCGCTCTGTTTTTAGATACAGATGGACTGAAAATGGCTTTGCGGGCCCGAAAAATTTTCGGGGCTTTCGAAAAACGGCCCGCTCTGTCGCGATGTTCTTCGTCACTTCTAATTGCCCGTTAACTCTTGCTCTCTACCGTTCTCTTTCACGTTCTGCTTCACTTAGACTCTATCTTGAAAACGTTACACCAACGTCCCCTATCGTTTGTTGACCTAACAAATAGAAATAAGTTTTCCCGCCAAGAAAAGATGGCATTCTTGAGCTCCCCCGTTGGGGTTACTTAAAGAATCCCCTCCTTCTTCCCCGTAGTCTGCACGACAGACAGACGTTCCCTTACTCGTACGGTGACGTCATAAAAAATTTTCTCGGCTTGATGGGTTTACCAAATTTTCTAAGGAATGGGGCTCTGCTCAAGCGCCTTCGGCGCGCGTGAGCTCCACCATAACACTTCTGAAGAAAATCAATCAAAATATTCCGTAGGAGATAATCAAAAGAAACTTGACCTGTGTGGAGAATAATAACCCTTTTCTCTGTTAACGTTCGCAATTCCGGGCAATTTTAAACTTTCTGTCGGCCGGAAATTGTCTTGCATCCACGCTGGATTACTTGTTATTCAAACGAGAAAAGCTTTAACCTTTAAAAGGGCTATTAACTTATTATAAGGTTTAATTTAGAACGAAGATGTGAAAGACTCGTTTTGACCGCTAAGGTAATGATACAGGCTGTATTATAACCAGGTGATCAACCTTTGTTATTAATTAAGGTCTTCCTGCCTTTTATCTCAAGTATTTAAATTATATGTTTTAAAAAATGGGTTACCATGGAAAGAGAAAAACTCGTCACAATGCAGTTCACTTTTACTCTTTACCCATTAGCCGTTTGTTGTCACAGCTGCGTTTGTTCCAGGTTTGTTAACGCTTTCAAAAACGTGGAAACAATGAATACGCATCTCTCTCAGGGAGATAAGTAACTGGAGTATTGAAAAAAAAAAATTGCACTTCAACGAAAGAAATTTTAGATATTCGAAGGAAATTCTAGATATTGCGGTGAGCCTTCAACAAGGGATAATTAAAGATATCTCTGTTAAAGTTTTATTAAAATAACTTGCACGCAAATTATAAGGAAAATCTAACGGACTAGAATTTATGCAAACAGACAAATTAAAACCGACTTTAAAGGCCTGTTTATATTTATTTATGCCAACGGCACATACGTCAGCTTAACTATCATAAAGCCGAAGTTTGTGTTGTTAACTTGCTTGCTATCATTTTTGGCGACCAAAGAATCAAGGGTTTTAAAGGAAAAGGTGAAAAACACCGGTATCATAAACTGTGTTCAGCCACCTTAAAGGGACATAAAAAAGTTATCAAAAATGATATCTTTCCATGTAAGGATATCTTATATTGTACTCAAACAGAAGCCATAATCGGGGACGGAGACCGTAAACGCGCGCTATTTCTAGTATTGGGGCTGTCCCTATAATATGGCACAATTTTTCTATTTTTAGAACAAATTGCCCCATCATGTGCGGCACACGCGCGTACACGCTGCGAGGATTTTTGCGGATGTAGCGCGGGGAAATGGCGTCCGAAATTTCCAAACTGTTTGATGCCTTTGGCCCACAGCTCAATACATTCATGTCTGTCGGAATTTTACTTCAGTATTTTCGTCGAAAACTGCCCCAGTTTGAGTGAAGTAAGACAGTGGTTAGTTATGTCCCGCTTTATATCACTGACAAAGTTATGTTCCGCTGCTTCTTTTACAAGAGCTCCACATTACCCCACTCTAAGTTTCATATATGTTGAAGATTAACAGCTGTTCCATAACGCAGCAAAAAACTAGTTGGATATATCTGGATACAGCAGCGTCTCAGGACTTCAAAGCTTCCTTCCTCTTGCCACACGCTTGCGAGGATTTCGCCAGAGTCTATTGCGACCGAAAAGTAAAAAAAAAAAAAAAAAAAAAAATTGATTGCAAGTTTGAGTCTCGCTCAAATTATAAGTAACGCTTGATGTTTCATCAAGACCCAGTGAGTGACAATAAGTTTGTCTGTAGATGCTGCTCAGTTTTTATTGTGTAAAACTCCAACAAATTTTCTGTTGTCGATGAATAAGAGCGCCCACCGATGTGCATGTGTTTTGTACAGTCAGTAAAACATTACAAATTGGACTCCCGCACTTTCGTGTGAAAACGTACATCGAACTCAGATAATATCTCTAGTTTTTAACTATGTTTAAATAAATGTTTGAGATCATATTAAAAGCTTAGCTGAAAATATGTGAATACAGCAGAAATAATCGGCGAAGTTACGATGAAGCAATTCCTTAATCAACTTGAACAACAATTTCGATTTTGCTGGTTGAGTTATCAAAACCCCTCGTCTATTTTATTTTCGTTGTAAAATTTCACTGTATTAAAGAAACACACAGATGTAAGTAGCCTTTTGGCGTTGGTGAAAATTGTTGCAGCATCTCAGCACAAAAGACAACGAAAGAAATCTTTGTCAAGATTTGTTGACAATTGAAAACACCGACTCGGACTTGAAAGTGCACTATGCCAGCAGATTAGTGAATAATCCGTAGGTTGTGCGCGCAATCCATGATTTCCAAGAGCAATGTCAAGTTCACGTAAAAACATGGCTTGTCGAAAATTAACTGTGTTCGGTGCGATAATGCGTTTGTCGTTATTTCCTTTAAAACAATGTACAATAAAGCAATTATGAGATTCGCTTTTTGTGATATCAGAAATAATCAAGGTCTGGGTTAGTGACAACACTTACCTCGACCTTGATTATTCCGGATATCACAAAAACCTCATCCAATAATTGTTTATTATCGACATAGAAAGTCATTTAAAGCTATGGGCCGGGTTGTTGAAAGCCCGATTAAACTAACCCAGGATTAGCAAGAATTTTGATTTATATTTTGTAACTTTTCGGGTGAGGTTTTCCGCTTATAATGTTTGTCCTTCATTTTTGAGTTTGTCTAAGCTCAAACTACATAAAAAGTGAGCAGTAAAAGATATTTTTATACAAGAAAAATTAATGGTTCGGTTGACATTTAATCCTAGGTTCGTGTTAACAGGCTTTCGACTAACCCGGCCATTGTGTAAAGGAGATTCATACCGTAATGCGCTTGCGAAATCTGGTGAGGAACTTCCGCTCGTGTTTACAAATTTAAATTGCAAATTATTCCAAGGGCGCATGCTGACGCTTACTAATTATTCATCACGAGTTCAGTTTGCCATCAACTTCGCTACTTCTTGCTTCGTTTATGTAGCTGCAATGGAAAGGAAGTTTGCTGTAAAAATGTAATGAAACCAGAGATTGTTGTGCTAGAACAAGAGGGCAGATGTGCCGCATGGTCAAGTATCGATGTTTGGAGCGAAACTAAAGTTAAAGAGGTGATTTTGACTCAAAATGGCCTTGGTGTCGAATACGCGTGCAGAATTTTGGAGAGCTGATTGAACTTGGAGCTCGTTCTCGGAAGGAGTTTTTCAGGTTGGTAGAATCCTAGAAACAACTGTTGAATAGATTAATGTTTGTACTCATTGTTTTCCTTAGTGGTCGTTACATCGCCGTCACTTATGCTGAATATATTTATTCGGAAGATAATTTTTTTAGGGCTTTGGTACTTCAAGACAACAACTTGCAGGTAAAAAAAGGAAAGAACTCGCTAAACAGTGATTTAGATGCTGAATTAGCCCTTTTTCTCGTCTTTGTTGTATTAATATTAAAGATACACAGCGCTTTCATTTTTTCAAGTACAATATGCGTGACTGCCTTAAACCTTAAAATTCAAATCTGATTACCAATAGGCATGTCCTGATTGATGTAAAATCGTGATCTTGGCAGTCTTAAGAGCGATAAAGAAACTATCAATCAATATTTCAGGGTTAAATTTATAGACCTAAGACTTGCTTCATTAGTGTAATGTACTCCTCAGTATGAAGCCTTATGCGCCACTCTAGTACACGTAGTTTAGTGAGGCTGACTCCTCAATATAGTCAGTGCAGATTTTACCCTCGCTGCGTAACCTTTGTCCACTTCGATTTTAAACTCTAAATCCTATATCGTGTCAAAAAGAGGGTACTTATTTTGTTGTAGAGGCAAGCGGTTCCACGTTGGAGAAGAAGTGCTGTACATATCATAAGAAACCTTACCTATAGTCCTAAGTGAAATGCAATGAGAAAAGTCTGTAAGCTCGTGCGACAAGAAAAAAATGTTCTTGAATACATGCAAATTTTCCCAGCAAGCAGACAAACATCAACGTCAAGGTATCGGTGGGAGGAGTACTCAATATTTTTGGTAGGAGTGTCCTCTGTGACCCAAGAACCCTTTACCAGTCCATGTTCAGCTGCAATGTTACCACCCTAGCTATTGTGGACTATGTCTTTGTACTATGTGTGCAACAAAAGCCAACGAAAAAAGCCTACGCTTTGTGAGATAAGTGGGACCTTGCGTGGTACGAACCCGGCTTGTTTTAACAGCCTTTAATAATACACCAATAATTGCAAGTTCAGTAACATGTTTCATCTCTAGATTACTTAATCCACGAGTTTGGCCATAGGTCACCTTTCATTATGAAAGGCAACGAGGCTCTCGTTATTTTTCTCTGTTTTTGTTTGGCTTCTGTTTTATTGATATATTTTGATTGTGTTACGTACTTTTAATTAAATAATAATAAAAGGGCCGCACTCACCGAAAAAAAAAAAAGGAATCAGGTGTCATGTCACGCTCCTACCTTCCAATAACGGCAACCTTTCTACAACGGCTACTTTCCTCTGTCCCAAGGTGGCCGTTGTCGAGAGGTTCACATGTCGGGTGACAGCAAAATAGTTTTATCAGACAAATTCCCAATCACTGTGGAATTAAATATGATTATTTTTCTGATATCGCTATCGTAAGTAAGGCGGCATAACCCGTCAAAAACAGCCTGAAATGTTTTTATATTACTGATTATAAGTCTTGAAGAAACTGACCTTCAGTCGAACAAAGCGAAACGTTCGTGCATGATCTTGTAAAAATGTGGACTAGTTTTTCGAAAAAAAAAAACCTTATGTCTAAGTTAATTACAAATAAATACATAGCTCGGGGAGCTTTTCAGTTACTAAACTTTCCGACGTGCCATGCTCACTTCTTCGTATTTTCCTTCAGGGACCGCGGAGAGGGAGGGGCTGGTAGGGCTAGAGCCCTACCACTTTTATTGATGCTGGAATTTATTTTCTAGGGCTCCAGATGGCGCGCATATGCAAGATAAATGGCAAAACACTGACGTTTATTTGTATTGGCCAGAATTTTTAGCCCTTTCACTTTAAAATGGTGTCCGCGGCCCCTGTCCTTATGATCGAGGAGAGAAAAACCACATTTCAGTGGCTAAAGCCTGGTTCACAATTGTGAGATAGGCAGTGAATAAGCATAAGCGCCAGCACAAGAAAATGGAACATGCTTCTTTGCCTTGTGCTTATGCTTGGTCTTATTTCACTAGTGTTATGCTTATCTCACAAGTGTGTACCAGGCTTTAGGCTATCAATATATCTCGAACCGACTATCAATTAAATGTAGCGCCACAAATCCTTTATCAATATTCAATATGGTCTAGATATGTCTATATTCAAGAATTTAAAGAGGCCAAATTAACACAACCGAACGTGCTGTAAATCTTTTTCGACAGTATCCACACTTCTTCGAGATCAGACACAAATAATGACAACTACTTTTAACACACAAATAACAACAAATAATAACAAATACTTTTAACATTATTTTGTGAGTGGTCGAGTTCTGGTGCCTGTGGTTTCCTTTTATTTCCCTTCTTCTTTACGTCGTTTGTTCTCAGCACACGAAGCAGGAGTCAATTGATATATCTTCGTTCTCATCGTAATAACTCTCATGAGTTTGACGATGTTGGCTTCACATACCCTTCGTAAGTAGCCTGAAAATTTACATTTAATGGGTGGTAATGGACTCCATGATCAATTTCCTGGTAAGTGTCCTCCTGTTGTGGACCAACGTTATCATAATGAGTGACCTGGCCAGAACTTACGTCATCAACAGCTTCATAAGTGGACTGCCTCTCAGTTTCTAGCTCGTTAAGAGTAGTGTTGCAGTAAGTTGGTTCTGTGGATGGTTCACTATAGGGAGACAGCTCTAAGATTTCTTGCGTGGAACCTTGTTGAGGATTCCTTGAAACTGACTTTTTCTCTGCTAGAATATGAAAGAACCAGAAAAAGAAAAGAGCAGCGTGTTTTTCTATGCTGCATTTTATTTCGTTTTGAATTATCATGGGTAGTAATTGTTTTTATACGTCCTTCCTTCCTTCCTTCCTTCCTGCCTGCCTGCCTGCCTGCCTGTCTTGTCTCCTCCCTTCCTTCCCTCTGGCGCTCTTGCTCAACTGCTATCCTTCCCTCCTTCCCTCTCTCCCTGCATGCCTACCTGCCTTCCCTCTTTCCCTCTCTGCCTGTTTGCCTGCCTTCCTTCCCTTACGATATTGCTAGGTGAAACAAGAAAGCTAATCTACCAAATACCATATCACAACTATCTGTAGTCGAAACCCTATCAAGCGGCCAGCTATTAAACGTCAATCCCTATATAATACGCGGCCAGTAATCAAAGTACCGATGAGAGTTTCCCGAAGGTGGCCGTTTTAATAGGGGTTGAACCGTATACAGATACAAAAGTTAAAACTCACCATTAGGATGCAACCGACGCCACATTACAATCCCACCGGCCAAGATCACAAGAACAAGTAAACCAACTACTATTGACAATATCAAAGTTGTTGTCGGGATCCCATCATCTTTGGTGGTAAACGTAATGAATCCCTCATTTTCATAATCACCATCTTCGTCAAAAGACCGTTGAAAGACCGCGTATCGTGTGCCTTTTTCAAGCTTTCCGTTTTGATACTTTATGAAAGCTGAAAGAAAAGGCGGAGAGGCACCTCGGGATTAAATCAGTTCTGTGCGTGCTCGTATGAGTACTGACAAAATGAAGTATTAGGAGAGAAATGAAGCCCTCCCAAGTCTAGGAAAAAAATGTATCTTGACTATTATATATTAAAGGGACCCTTCAGGTGCTGGTGGAAGAAACAGAAATGATGGCATTGAAGTCGCAACAACACAAGACAAACAACAACAACAACAACAACAACAACAACAAAAACAACAAAACAAGCAAGCCAGCAAACAAACGGTTTCAGTCTTTACTGTTTAAGTCCAAATTGTTAAACTTATCTATTATAAATTATTTTATATATTAAGCGGGGATTGTCCAAACTTAGGCCACAGTGGCGTCATACATTCTCAAAGTTCACTATGGTTTTCAAAATGTTTCAAAAATGTTATTCCAAAGGATGCATAAACTTTGAAGATTTGGGAAGAAATTTTTATATATTTGGAGTCTATTAACAAAATCTCTATTTATGTTCTCTAAGGGGACACGTGCTCGTTGCTCGTCTGAAAGATTATTTTGATAAGGGTGTGGTACTTTGCTACTTTGCAATAAACGTATATTATGCCAATTACGATCTCTGATAACTCTGATCAATTTAAACCCAAAGCAGATCATTTATGAAAACCTGTGGTTCTAGGCTTTCTTTTCATTTTTTCCCAATAAAAACTTGTTTCAATTGTTTTTTTGTTTTTTTTTGGTTTTTGACCTACCCGTTGGTGGTCAAAATTTCAAATTTTAACCATCATGCTCTCAAGTCAATACATAGGTCTATAAAAACTTGTTTCAATTTTCAGTTTTTTTGGTTTTTGACTTAAACTTTGGGGGTCAATATTTCAAATTTTAGCTAGCATGCTTCCAAGTCAATATATACGTTCTTATAAATGGATGTAGACCGTCCTTATTTCTAGAACGCCATTAGGTGTGAACTGACTCACATGTTGTTTCTCTGCGCTTTCTCTTAGCTTCAGTAACACCATCTCGGGAATAATACTTCCGGTCACCAACAGCAAATGATGTCCTTGACTGATCGTTGGCGAACTCAGCCGTAATATAAGGTTCTCCTTTCACTTGGTTATCGTAATTTCGCATGACTTTAACGTATTGTGTGTCCGATGGTTTTCCTAGGTTCTGTCCGTCAGTTAAGGGTGTGACGATCATTTGATAAAAGCTGTAAAAGAGTGTAGTAACTTGTTTTCACATAAGGTGGCTGGCAATAGTATACCGCATTTTGTAGCAGTCATACTTTGACGGATTGTCACTAGCGCTGTTTTTGTTTGTTTGTTTGTTTTGTTAATAAATAACAACATTTACTTACATCGAAGTACAATACATTACATTACTAAAAGGCTACTACAGAACTACTTAGCATAAATGTATCCAGTAAGCTATGAAGATAAAAAGGTCATTACTACGAATCTCAGCTAAATTATTAATATATTCCCTGACATATATGGCTTCCTTTTAAAACGTATATATTGAAATTGTTTTAATTTTATTTTTATGCATTTATTTATTTATTTATTTATTTTTTTGAGGTTTAAGACTCAAAAGGTACTAAAGAAGATAGAAAGCTATGAATTCTGTCTATTTTTGGGAGTACTTCCTTTGTTTTGTAGGACCATATGTAATATCGTGCAAATTACCACCACTATTATCAGGTTTCTACAAAATTGATGCTGAAAACGATTTGGTCATTTACTTGACTTAGCAGGTTACTATAGCTACAGTACAATCAGCCACACCGTTGATTTTGGATTTAGGTGCTAGAAACTCAATAACGAGTTCCGTGACCGCCACTGACCTGACAGGTTTGCCATTACTCAACTCTTTCTTAGTTTTAAAGGGGACAGACACTTCTGTTGTTCCAATGTTGCTATCGGGAAGCGTCGGAGCGGTCGGTGGGTCTGAAAAACAACATATTGATATAGGTATAGGTATTTTAAATGATTAAAACGTTAACATACTATCTGGCAAGGTATAATTTCGGCCGGAACTTACGTTTGGAAGTCGATCGTTTTTCTAAGCCAACATCCAACGTACATTGACGAAGGGTGAGAGATTTAATCCTCCATATGGGCCATACTCCTCTAAAGTAATTTTTAGACATAGTACCCAACTCTACCGTGGATAATACTCCCACGGGTGTTTCTTCTATCATTTCGTTTGAACAGTCCACCTTCAGTTAATTACTGCCATTTAGATGTTTCGCTCAATTTCAAAATAATATTGTTCATTTGCTTTTACTGCTTTACTATACAGCTGAATTTCTGGTAATTGCTATTTGCCGTGTTTATGAAAAGCATATATATCTTTACCTTCAGTAGTCGCACTTTTGGGATCACTTTTTGGACCTGCACCCTTCACAGTTTCAGCCCTAACTCGAAATAAATATGTTGTAGACTGACTAAGCCCATTTACGACCGCTTTCAGAAGCGATGCAGGTACTTCCTTTTCGCCCGTCCCTCTCTCGGCTGTGTAGAATATGACGTACTTTGTAATGATACCATGTGTAAACTCTTCAGGAACTGGCTGCCATTCCACCTCGACACTAGTACTGTTCAGTACCTTTACAGAGATAAGTACAGGAGCACTCGAAGGTACTGCAACATACAACAATTTGAGCTTTTGTAAACTGAGTGCAGGTAGGTTTAATACCAGTTGCTATATTGAGATAAACTACTACTATGTTAAATCATTAGGCAAGAACGCCTCCCGGTACCGATGGTATTTAAGGCAAAGGGACTGTCTATGTACGTATTTTATGGTATACCATTCCATTTAAGATGTTGTTTTTCTTTAAAAATCTTGATCATGATAAAAAAAAACGAATTTTCCTGTAAGATAGTTTTCTTCTGTTCAAGACTGTGTGTCCGTCCTGAAGGCCACTAAGCTTTCACGCAGGTTATTACCTTTATCTGTTATCGACTTGTATATTGTTTGTTTTCAATGGCGACAGTGATTTGTACAGGAGTATAACCGTATGGCCAACTTTTCTGCATGATCTTCACCTTAGTTAAGGGCATGAGTTGATAACTTTATCGATGATTTTAACTTAAGATATGAATATAATCTACACCAGGCAACAGCATAGAAAGTCTATTGACTTTCATTTTCGAATCGAATTATTTCCTGTTTATTTCGCGTGACCGTATTAGCTGGAATAACAAGAAGCAGAATGAAAAATCCTTTCTCCTTTTTATCACGGCGCTTGGTTACTTGCTAGCCGATTTCTTTTCCCGAAACAAAAGCCAACTTTGTAAGTAGTGAAAATACGTAAAATGCATCGGTTGATTGCAGAAAGGTATCTTGATGTTGCATTTGTATTGTGCTCTGATAACAGATCTGATTGGCTGAGCCATTGTACAGTATCAGCCATTAGTATAAATCTACCAGCGTTCTATCACGGATGCCGTCCTCTGATTGGCTACGCTACTCGCGTTCTATTCTGTGATAGATAGTGAGTAACGTAGCAGCGTGCACTGGGGGCCGCTTCTTTGTGTTTTCAAAGCGTCTGTGAAGAGGATTTAGATGAAAGTTTTGAACGACTAGCAGATTTATACTAAAACATTTAGATTATTCGCTCTCGATTTCTAAGCGTGATAGTTGACTCGGGCTGCCCCCACGTCAACTATCACGCGATAGAAATCTCGAGCTCATAATCTAATTAGTGTTCAGTGGTTTGGTGTGGTCGTTAAAATTTCAACGTTTACTCGTTTCTCCGAAGTTTTGAAAGAACATTTAAAAACAAAAGGATAATTAAATTCCTGAGAAGACCGAAAAAAAAAAAAAAAAAAAAATCGAATATTTTGAAAGAAACTGATAAGCGCAGGCACATAACTGAAAATGTCAAATTGACTGCTCAGTCGGCGCGAATTCTGTGAAGCGAGAAGTTTAATATTAAGACCAGAAATACTTGGAATCGTTATTTGAAGCAAATTTCAGTTAGAATTCTACTGAAACAATTAGATTATTCGCTCTCGATTTCTATGAGGTGACAGCTGATTCGGATTTCGGCCTCATCAACTATCTCCTCATAGAAATCTCGAGCTCATAATTTAATTGTTAAATAGAAACGCAATTTTCAACCAATTAGCGCGCGTATTTTCTTAGGACTGTTTTCTAACAATCTTTATTTGTACTCTCTCACACTATAATACTAATTGTACAAAAATATCGATAATGAAAATTAGAGTACTGGCTGCCTGGAGTAATCATAGGGGCTAGCGGAGCCAGGCAGCCAGTGGACATCAGTGTTAAATGAAAATGAATTGCAGATCAGCAAGAGAGCACAAATGCTCACATAAAAAGAAAGGAAAAGAAGAGAAAAAAAAGAGAGAAACAACAAGAACGCTATTACGACGCTATTAGGGAAGTCTGAAATAATTACGCAATAGTGTGGTGCAAATGGCTAAAGAATGAATCAAGGAAACAAGCAAGCAAAGAAAGAACTGAACAAAGGACCTTTTTGGCGATACCGCAGCCATTTTAAATTCTACGGTTTCAAATAGCTATTGTAGGATTCTAAGGGGGCAAATTAATATGTATTCGCCCCCAAAGCATCCCAATAGGGTATTGGGATGAACAGAATTCAAAATGACCGCCGGATCGCTGAAAAGATCCATTAAAAGAAAGTGAAGAATGATCATCGCAGTTAATTTTCCAATTTAAGCAATTGGAAAGAAGAAGCCTGAAAAAATCAGGGCTTCAACGGGATTCGAACCCGTGACCTCCGCGATACCGGTGCGATGCTCTACCAACTGAGCTATATAGCTCACACATCGGGAAACCACACATCGGGAGCGAGGTCAGTTAATTGAGTTCATATCTTCCCGTGAGGAGTGAAAGATCCATTAAAATTACTTTAATTACCCAGGAAAGTTCTGGAAGCAGCAATTCCCCAAAACCAGTGAAAACACCTAATAAATAATCATATTAGGCTCCGCTGTCTGATGTTTTCAATCAGCTTTGTCCTTTTAGTTTCAGAACTGTCAGCATCTCCTTAAAACTAAGAATAAACCTCTTCTTTCTATATTATGCTTAAAGCTTAAACACTGAGAAAAAGTCCTGAAACTACGGGAAGATCTAAAGTCTGCAATGACACAAAATAATCAATTTTATGTAGCGGTTCTCTGTATCTTCAGTTTACAGTTGACACAATTTCTAGTTAAAATAAAGATTAATGATTCAAAAGAGTATGTATAAATCTTTATCATGGTAAGGTCAACGTAACGACCCTAGAAAGTTGTACCCATTCCAAAAGTGTGCTGAATCCGAAAGCTTGACTACTTTAAGAACTTTTACCCATTGAAACGCGGAACTTTTTGCCAAAAATGCATTTTTGGGGCATTTCGGACATTTTTAGTCTGGACATGAGCCAAATTAGCTGCAATCTACTCAAAAAGACATTTGCAACATGACAGTATGCCTTTCTTTCCAATAGCATCAGACTCTATGACATTTTTCTTCGGGCATGTGCAGAAACCTGCGACTTTAGGATTTTCGGGCTTTTTTATTTCTTTTCGCCTTTCCTTTTTTCTCCTTTTCTTATCTTTTTGTTGCAGTGGTTAGCCTTCTACTGGGCTTGCTTCCAGTTCAAGAATTCCCGAGAAATTACTATCGAGACGGAAAATTCTTACCATGGGGTAGCCAAGTGTAGTTGAGGGAAATTATGTTCCGAGTTTTTTGCTCAAACTTCTGAGTATTTTCGTGCATATTTCTGGATCAATGGTCTCGAAACCTCTGATCTGTTATCATTGGAAAGATCTTTTCCTCCTGCAGAATTTGAGTACTGTATAAGTGATGCCAATTTTGGTCAAACGCGGTGACGTCAGTAGCGGAACAAAGGCCGAACGTTCGTCACGGCCGGTTAAGGCAATGAGTTAAGGCATATCGCAAAAACTTTATATGGGGTTTATATCCTGGTCCTGGAAGTTTTGTGTTCTTGCTTATAAAGCAAAAAAGCTGAAACGTTTTAATTATGCAAACCAATCAAATTGATTCACCTAGTCTTTGAAATATATACCAATCAACGCTTGAGATTTAAACCTTGATTGTAATTTAAGGTTGAAAACAAGAACTGGAGCACAGTACATGAGTTGCTGTTGCCGCTATCCATGATATAACTACGAGATTCTGATTGACTGAGTCAGCATGCCAATCAATTACGAACAGCGCATGGAATTGAGGGAAAATTGGCTTGCCTTAGCAAATTTCACTTTCAATATTACTGTATGTGTGATATAACAAAATATCAAAATCAGATAAACTTACTATCTTCGTCTGTCCTTTTCTCCAAGACTGAGCTCTTTTGACTGACCCCTTTGCTGTTGAAAGCTTGCATAGCAAACTCATACGAGGTGAACTCCTTTAAGGATGATATCACGTACGAAGTGGTTTCTTTTCCATCAACCTTTCTATTTGCCAATGTTGGATTACATTTTATGTTGTACAAAACGTAATAACCCAAGATTTCTCCTCTGGCTTGCTCTTTCGTCAGCACCTAAATAATGACCATTGATAACAATATACCACTCAAAGTTACCAACAACCAAGACTAGTAACATGAGTTGTTAAAACATGGCATTGAAACGGAAAATGCTGAATGGTTTCCTGAATGGTCCGAATTTTGCAATACGGACCACTAAGATGGACTGACCGCTCACGAATTAATTTCGCCTTTAAAAGTGTTTCTTTTTAATATTACAACAAAGAAATCAGTTTGGTGTTAGGTATATATTTTTTTTTAATATTTGGTGGACAATTTAAGTTAAACTTTCACGAAGGCAACCTGAAAAACGAAACTACACTGTAAATCCTTAACTTTGGTCCACACGTTTTCCGTGAATAGATAGTGGAACACATTAGTTTATCATAAACGATCCATTAAAATAATTACTTTAGAAAACTACTGCACATTGTGTCGCTGCATTAGCGAATATTGGTTTCGTTTAAGTTTATGGAGCTCGCCTGCCTATGTCTTTCAGGATGACTAATCTAGGACCGTTGTTTATCCCGGTAATTTCAGATCGCATGAACTTGTGCAGATGCCTTCAACGCGCCAGCGCAACAAAATGTGTTTTGAACAGTAGGCATTAGCAAACCAGGTTAATCCCACACTTCAAGAATTCATCAGTTTTGAACAGGCAGGTACTATAATTCTAAACCTTTCCGATTTCATGTAAAATACCTTCCCGTTAGTGTGCAGTCTGTCATGGTTGTAACATAAAGGTGATTCCTCAGAAATAAAAACTGGCGAACGTTTGTTTTTGTTTCAAAAAACTTTCTCTGAACGTTCCCTACCAAGCACTGTTTCAAAAAAATACAATAAAAAAGATAGGTCACCATGCTCGCAAAAGCGATATGATGGGCCAATCTTACCCCATTTATGCCTAATCATGAGCGTTATTTCATCGGTTTACGTTCCATTTTCGGTAGCGGAAAATATTTCATGAAAAACTTAATAAGTAGAAAGTCTCGACCATTTGGAACAATGTAATATACAATTTCTGGAACATTCACACTGTTTTAAACGAAATCGACTCTAAACGTTCTGAAGACGTTGTTTTCAAGGTCATAATTTGCATCCTCATGTAACGGTTTTGTGCACGCTTTTAGCTGTATATATTTTCCTTCCGAACGATTTTTTTGAAAAACGTTTCTCTTGGAGATGATAAATTACACGTCGCAATTACGTAATAAAGAATATAAGAAGAAACGAGGATTTATTTCGCTGTCGGGCTTAGCTTAAGGAAATCTCTCGAGGTTGTGTACTGTATGTGCACGCGCTAATGTACACGTGCTCGTGACGCGAAAATCGTGCGAAGTAGGGATGCCCAATTCAATTCTGAGGAATCACCTTGATGAATGTAATCAACAATAAAAAAGCTTTCAACGATATGAGCGGTTTCGTCTTTTCAACTTTGACGTTAGTTCGGGCAATCTTGCTGAAGCCGTAAATAACTGTGGCTCCTTTCAAATACAGCTCAGCATTTCGCATTTTCATTAGACAATGAAATTATTTGAGAAATTCTAATAAGGATTGTGATTGGCTTATTTGAGCGTGCTTCCTCAGAGAACAGATGCAGGCCACTTTTCTTCGTTTGGAAAATAAAGTTTGGTTGAAAAGATTAGCTGAATGTATGGGAAAATTAATGGATTCTTTATCATAAAACAAATAAAGAAGCCTTGACTTTGCCCTGTTCTGTTGTAAAGCACGGAAGAAGCGGTGAAACACGATAGAGGAAGGGGAAGCACTCGATTATTTCTCGTGTTTTCCCTGCACTTCTTTCGCGCTCTACTGCTTCCTGATGGCTTTACAAGCTAGAACAGAGCACAGTGGAGGTTTCTTTATTTGTTAAATACGGTAATAATAAAAAGAAATGAAAAGCATTGAGAAAAAACATGGCAACACGAACAGTGATTTTTTTGTAATAAACACATACACCAATAGCAGACTTAAATATTGCATGATGGATCTCATGCTGAGGTTTCTTTGGGTTCTGTGCAGGGTTCATATCAATTCAGGTCAATTGTTTCAAGCAATCATTGTCAATCACATCAGGAGTTCGGAAAGTACTTTCAATGTCTGGGATTTTTGTTTGAACTGTTCAGTAATAAGACTGAGATTGCAAGATGCCATGTGAAACACTGATGTACATGTAATGTGATTCGCTGTCCACGAGGGAACATTTAGTGTATTGGCCTGGGCTGTAGAGCGCTAATTCATTACTCACGTAACAAAATATTGCCGACATTCTCTATGCTCCTCAACTTGAAAGAAGCCTTTATTCTTTCAAACAACTAAATATTTGGGTCAACCTGATTTATTTTTGTCCTAATTGAGGATCTACTGTCTTCAGTGAGATTCCACACAAACAGTTTTCTCCATAGCTACCCATCAAATGGCATTGATCAAGTCGGAATTAAACACTGCAAAGTTAACTTAATTATGGGAAGCTACACAGGCACACAAGATAAATCATATCCTACAAAGAGGAATCCCGATTTCTCGGACCCTTAGTTTTTCGAACCTCCCGATGACTCGAACCGAAAGTCGTTTCCCCTCTTCAGTCAAAAGCTGTAATTTTACCCCCGATTTCTTGAACTCTCCGATTTTTCGAACCAATTTTCGTTTCCCTTAAAGGTTCCAAAACTCGGGATTCCACTGCATATCCTATATTAATGGTGTTCTTCTGTAATGCCATCATTAATTGACCATTTTAGTCTTTTTTTTTTGTTCAAGATGGCTGGATGTTGACTTCATCCTTTTTTGTGTGACTATGAACCTCAACTGTATTTCAGTAGGGTAACATGCAAAAAGGCTAACTTGAGACCCAGTCACCTTACTTAGACCTCATGCTTAGTCCAATACGTGTATCATTACAATACCTGCCAAGAGACATTAACGGCAGTGGAATTGACAACAGTCACATCAAAGATTGGAGCAGTACTTGGAACTGTAAAAAGGAATTACACCATGCCTTTAGTAATCAGTAACAAAAGTTTGAACTGATTCACCTCATCATTAAAATATCAGCACCTGAGTAATTTAAGGATGATACAAATGTTACGTAAACATTGAAACAACTACATTGTTTGCATACAGCACCTTCTTCATCTGTGGTAGCATTCACCACAGAGCTCTCATCACTAATGCCAATCTTGTTTCTTGCAAACACTTTAAAGTAATATAATGTCCAAGGTGAGAGGTTTCCAAGAGAAGCACTTGTACTGACCACCACACAGGAACTATCTGATAGGGACCCTTGACAGAGAGCATCTACAAACTGTTCATTATCTCTACTTATCTTCACTGTGTAGTTCTGAATTACACTGTTCCCATCAAAATCAGCAATCCAGGAAATATTCACCACTCGTGAGCTCTTTGAGTCAACTGACACATTCAATGGTGGGTTTGGTCCCACTGTAGAGTTAATAAGATATACACTTCTCAACAACCATTCAAATGTACAATTCAAGCTCATTAGCAATTACCCAAAAGGTAGAAATAGGTACAAGTGGTACAAGGTACAAGTGAAAAGAAAAATGTTCTGAAATTTCTACTGGCAATTAGTCTCGGCAAACAAATAAAACCAGTTTTTTTTTTTTTTCACTTTTACTGATGATATCACGGTCTCGTTATTAATGACGTTTGTACTTCATCAGATACAAAATCAGTTGTTATTCAGGGCGTGTTTTGCTTTGAGAAACCATGAACTAAGAGTCCTAGAAGAAACAAAAACCCTCACAATTTTATTTGAATTGGTAATCTTTGTATTGAGGAATGGTCTCTCGTGATTCACTATTTTCCGCACTATAATTTCTTGCAATCACAGTTCCATCTTTTTCCCACTGCATTTCGAACACCGGTGGCAAAGCAGTGTACTGGCATGTCAGCAGGCACTGTCTTCGTTCAACGACTGTTATTACACACTAATTATTGTCTCTTCTGGCACAACTGCAATTATTGCAGTTAATCAAACATCCAGTAAAATGAAGTTGAATTGCAAATGAATAAGAATGAGCAACCATGGAATATTTAGAGAGCAAATTGGAATTTAGAAGTGTTGGTTTTTGTGAAAGGGCGCGAAAAACGAAAAGCTCTAACAAACCCTTCTGAACATAGTCAGTGACAGAGCATATAAATTTAATTGGAATTCAACCTACTTCCGACTCTCGTGGCCTGAAATAAATTAAAATGACTAAGCAGAATAGTTATAAAGTTCCTCTACGAAATGGAGTGTTCCAGGTACAAGTAGTTGTTGGTATTGCCATGAGTAGCAGATTGTAGATGACATCATTTCACGAAAAACCACGAGTGATATCTGTTTCAGAACATCTAGTAGAGGCGATTTCAAATGTCAGACATATTAAACATAGCGTTTGGTCCCAGAGCCGCCCGTTTGCCTGTTCCATTTGGAAGAGATTTTCTCCAACTAAGGCTTTCAATTATCGAAGAGGCTTTCTTGAATGTACCATCGGAATGTTTGAATGAAGCTACATGCGACATTGGAATATAAAAGTAAAAACTAATAAATAAATAAACAATGTATTAGATGATGGAACGATTAGAGTTGAAGATGGAGCCGTAATCCTAATCAGCGGAAGGCCGCAGCTTGAGGCAGGACTTAGCATTTGCAGCGTGGCTGATTCGTGCTAGACACCCAGTGGCTCTCCACATAACGTTATTGAATGACACTCTCTCGAGGATTTTTGTCCGATTTACTTTGAGTTTAGATATCGTTCGTGAATCAACATTCATTAGCATGAATTTCATTTCACTTTGCGCTTAGGCCAGTTTGTCACTTTGTACATGTATATCGTAGTCGACGCATGTCTAGCATAGAAATACCCAGGAGATAACCAATTAAATATAGAAACAGGCTACAGAATCCAGGCTCATTGCAAAGAAGCTAAAGAGTTTCATTGGTTTTGTGAAGCTTTTATGAAGCTCAAGCTATTGACGTCGCCGTCCTATATGAAAATGTTGAAAATACACTTCCCAAGCATTTTGTCTTTGGCAATACGACGAGACAGGTTCCCGCGTCCAGTGCCACTCCCGTCGTGGCCTTCCCGTCCTCGTATATCAAGGTCCCTAATGTTGCGTATACTGATGTAGAAAACATATATTTCGACCAGTCAAATTTTAAAACAATACTTTGCAATAAAACCAAAACTCCGTAACTGCTTTTGCACCACTGTAGTTAGTTATACTGTCCAGTAACCACATGTCCTCTTCGGGGACTTCTGTTCCTTTTTATACACTATACTGGCGGACCCGGAAGCTCACCGACACCAATAAAGCTTTCATCAAAAGTTACGAGGCAATATATAATCCGTCAGAAATACCGTCGTTCACACAAGTACATAATCGATGTAAATTTGACAATATCAAAACGCCTTACAATGATGTAGCGCATTCGTCGTGAAACTGCATAAAACAACTAACCTGCCTGAGCGAGAGGTACAAGGAAGAAGAATGGAAAAAATGCTTTGAAATCCATCCTAGGAACTGGATGGGCAGCCTTCTTCCCTTTAGCGTGCATTTAGTTCTTAATTCTGTCGATCACATGATTCTAACAATTATCTTCCGCTCATTAATAACCGTCTGACAGATTTGTATGCAAATGTTTTTCACATTTCCACAATAATAATGTTAGCTCACGTATTAAGTCAAGGACGTGTTTAGTAAGGGTAAATGTTAGACATGCCTCAATACCTGGAACGTCTTAAAATTGCTCAACACCACAGTTTGAAAGTGTTATTTAATTTCGACGAATGTGATTATTTCTGACGGGTAAAAAAATTAGAAGACGTCGTACTTCTTTTTTTTCTGTGACGACTTTACCACACAGGCACTCTCCAGTCAGCGGGTAACAGTTAAATACAATAATAAACGAATAAACTCTTCTGCCGTTTACAAGAATTAAGAAATCCATCGACCAAACGTGAGCTGTTTTCAATAAAAATATCAAGTGTCAGCGTTGTTATGGTTTGTAAATTGTTCCGCTTCCACGTGGCATTGTATTTCAATTTCGTTTGAAAATTTAGGTCAAAACAAACAAACGTCAAAGAATGCAACTGCAGAAAAAAAGACCAATGCCCGCTGGACGGAAAATGCCTCACAAAAATGTAGTTTGCCAAGCCACAACCACAACACAAGCATCATCAGAATCATACGTGGGCCTCGCCACAAATTTTAAAGAGCGCTACAGGAATCACACAGCATCCTTTCGACACCAAAACAAGAGAAACGAAACTGAGCTATCTAAACACATTTGGACACTCAAAGACAACAAAAAACCTTTCATCATCAAGTGGAGAATCATCAAGCAGTGCAGACCTTATAGCAACATTAGTAACAAATGTAATTTATGTCTTTTTGAGAAATTTGTGATCATCTGTAAGAAGATACTGTAGTTGTAGTCAGGCATAGTAATAAAATCTTAAAAGTTGTTGTCACTGACTTAAAAATCTTAAAATAGACGTTTCGGCTAAAATACTATAACCTTTAGTGATGAAATGAATGTTAATGGCGTCTAAATGTAAATGAGATGTTTATAAGAATGTGAGGAGCTCGCTAGGGATTATTTTAGCATTTTGTAAATGTCTGGAATATGCGCGTGGTCATAAATTGAGTTCGGTTCGCGAATGGAATGCCACGCTTCCAAGAACAATCTACACGACCACAAGGGACAGCGGTCTATGACCTTGACATTATTAAAATCAAATGCGTGGTTGTTTTTCATACAGTGTTGCGCCAAAAGAGATAATAAAAATAATCAGAAATAATCAAAATAATCAGAAATAACCAAAATAATCAGCTTCAAAGCCACAGAGGCTTTGTTACTTTGCCATATTTTCAAGGAATCTCTGAAAAAATTGCAAGAACTTTGGGACAATTCGACGTAAATGTTGCTCATAAACCCGTCAAAACGGTTGGTTCGATCCTGAAGAAACCGAAGGACAAATTTGATCAAGACCTGTCAACTGGTGTCATATATAAAATCAATTGTAAAAGCTGTGAAAAACTTTACATCGGTCAAACATCCAGAGCACTGAGATCCAGAATAAAAGAACATAAAAGAGCCGTCCTCACATGTGACAAGAACTCTCTTTTGGCGCAACACTGTATGAAAAACAACCACGCATTTGATTTTAATAATGTCAAGGTCATAGACCGCTGTCCCTTGTGGTCGCGTAGATTGTTCTTGGAAGCGTGGCATTCCATTCGCGAACCGAACTCAATTAATGACCACGCGCATATTCCAGACATTTACAAAATGCTAAAATAATCCCTAGCGAGCTCCTCACATTCTTATAAACATCTCATTTACATTTAGACGCCATTAACATTCATTTCATCACTGAAGAAGGTTATAGTATTTTAGTCGAAACGTCTATTTTAAGATTTTTAAGTCAGTGACAACAACTTTTAAGATTTTATCTGTAAGAAGAGTTTGTGTACTTTAAACAAGCGAAACGAACTAGCAAGTGCGTGCCCCCACAGAAACAGATACCTACTCAAGAAATTTGTGACCAAGTAACGCAATCTTTAAGTAACACGTAATTTCAGATTTTAAATCCCATAGCAACTGCTTTTTATTGCCAGTTTTTCAATGCCATATAGCATCTGTTTTTCCATATCATAGCAACTGTTTTTATATCTCATAGCAGCCTAAAGTTAGCTTTTAATTGCCAGTTCGTGAAATTCAACGGTCATTCGTTGATATTGCCTGATGAGTGTGGTCATTCTTTGACCATACGAAACAGCGTTGTCGCAATAAAACGAGGAATTGAAGTCTTGCTACCACTGTTCATCATATAGGAGGATTTTTAACGTTTTGTTTTTTAACTTGTAAATATTGTTCCAATCTGAAGAAGGCCGAAGGCCGAAACGTCACATTAAAAGTCGGAACAGTTAGAAGTTTGCTTCATGACGCCTCATCTTACACTTAACTATATATATATATATATATATATATATATATATATATATATATATATATATATATGTATATTAATATTTGAATTTATTTCGATAATTGCTTAAAATCATGCATTAGTTTAGTCAGGCAGTCACAGATGAAGGTGGTAACAGCTGTACTGCGCTACCGCCGTTTAGACTGTCTTGACTTTGGCTGGAACTTGGTCAAGCTTTTAAACAATTCGAGCTATAACCACCAAATTTTATGACTTCGTTATCGTGTGTGTTGTCAGTTTAAATTTTCCCATGACAGCATGTTTGTTATATTAAGACCCATGAAAGATGGCAAATGTTTACAATTAATTATTTATTGCGTCATTGTTGTTGACAATAATAAACGAGTTAGTAGGCATAAGATTTTTATCAAAGACGCAACTAAAGTTGTCTGACTGAACGTTAAAATGTGATGGAAATAAAATTGACCAAATGACAGTGCGGAATCATCTTGTGTCATTTCATTCCAGGAATTTATTAAAACTGTAATATCGGTTCTCGTCATCTACCAAGCCCGTGTGTAATCTGTCATAAGCCAAATTGGAATCCCGTCGAGTCATCCGCTTTTGGCCGTCCCCCACTCACGAGTAGTCCCTCTTTCGCTTAGTCCGTCGTGCGTGACGCGAAAAAAAACCGCGAGAAAAAAATGGCCGCGCGAAATCCTGGAGGCGAGAAGAACGGCTGCGCGAGATCCTGGGGGCGAGAAGAACGCCAAAGGAGGGACTACCGCCTAAGCCCAAGAGTTTGAATTATGCGTTGCTCTCACAACGCAAAAATATGATTGGCTAATGCCGGAGCGTTGACAACCAGATGTCAACGGGTCGTCAACACTCGAAATGCTTCAATAATTACGATGGGTGACGTTTTACAGGACTGTTTATCTCGATTTCCGAACATAGATTCCTTGAAACCGGAGCAAATCGGGGCTTTGGAATCGCTTCTCGCAGGCGATGATGTCCTCGCGATTCTGCCAACAGGCTTCGGATAGAGCTTGATATATCAAGTGTTTTGTTTGGCAAAGCAATCCTCAAACTCGAATGCGAGCGTTCTTGTGATTTCGCCGCTCAACAGCATAGTCGAGGAACAAGTCGGGGAGCTGACAAAGCTTGGCCTTCCTGCCGTTAATTTGAAGGAGAACGATCCAAAATGCATGGCAGATATTTCCCAACGAAAGTGCCGCTTCATTTTTGTTCTGCCAAGCGATGCCTGTCAAAAGAATTCCAAGATTTGTTGAAATCTGAGCACGAAGGACCCGAAATCGAAATGGTATTTGTCGATGAATCTCACACGGTCGAATCATGGTAAGATTTAAAAAATAGATATACTTACATTTATAAAGATTGAGCTTATATATTCTCGGTGATGTATTGAGAGCGTGTGTTGGTCGATGTATTTGTGCAATTTGTAGTAAAGTTCATGTACTCGCTTCTTGTTTACCTCTTTTATGATTTTTTCTTTGTCTGTCAGGGGGACCGATCAAACGAAGAGAAACAAACGGATGCCTGCCTTCCGAAAAGATTATGGTAATTTGGCAACACTTAGATCACTTTGCAAACAAGGTAAGGCTCATGATCCTGTTTAACTGTTTTAGTTCCTTTACGTGAACGACTTCCCAACTATGCAGGATATGACATTTATGCATTGCCTGTGGAGCCATTGAAATACATTGAGGTCACACTTCTCACACACAGTAGAAAGGTTTTAATTTCCTGCACTTATCAAAACTTTTTTTTTATTTTAACAGGAACACCAATACTGGCCTTGACAGGAACAGCTGGCAAAAAGTTGGCAGGCGAAATAAAGAAGCTGCTATGCATGAGTGTAAACACGAAAGAAATACTGGTGAGTCCTGACAGGAAAAACATAATGTACCATGTGGAGCTGGTGAAAAAAGCAGAAGAACTGGACAAGTTGATGTGGCTGGTAGACCTTGCAAAGAAACAGGGACCTTCTACCCCAAAAACTATCATATTCTGCAACACATACAATAAAATTGCAGCTGTGTTTGTTTACCTACTTCGCATGCTCCAGGATCATGTGTTTGTGCCAGGCCAGCCCAAGACACCAGCCAACAGAATAATTGGAATATTTCACTCAATGACGTTAAAGAAGTACAAAGAAAGAGTAATGGATTCATTTAAAGTTAATTCTGGAAATGTCCGGATTGTGCTTGCTTCTTCAGCATTAGGCACGGGGGTGAACTTTCCTGATGTTCGCTACGTGATCCACCTGGGCCCAGCTCGGAGCATAATTGATCGTGTTCAACAATCTGGTCGTGCTGGCCGTGATGGGAAGCAGGCTTATAATGTTGTTATAACATCTGGCCAAAAACTAGCACAATGCGGGACTGCCGTTAAGAATTTTGCAAGAACAAAGGACTGCTTAAGGAAAGCTTTTATGCAGCACTTGATGTACCGGTTGAGAGTGTATCCCCATTGCACAATTGCTGCTCAAACTGCAAAACCTTATGCAGATGCAATGATGAAGATTGCAGTTGTGAGGACACTCCATTTGCAAAATGTGCAAAGGAAAGTCAGCCAAGGGAAACACGGGTAATTTCCAAAGAAGATGAATCAGTATTGGAGGAGGCATTGAAGGAGTTTCAATCATTTTTGAACAATGGTACAACAACACTGTTAGGATCAACCCATGCCTTTACGGATGAACTTATCAAGGAGATAGTTAGCAATGCTGCCAGTATTTTTAATTTGGATGATATTATTTCAACACTCCCAGTTTTCTCTACTGCACATGCTCATTTTGTTCTAGACATTTTCCAAGATATATTTGGAGACATTGTTTACACTGAAGCTGATGACAATGTTATTAATTTCCACAGTGGATAGTTTATTGTTTGACTCAGAATCCAATGTAGATGACAACAGCCATTATTTAGAGAAATATTTTGACAGTTCAGACAGTGGCAGTGAAAATCCAGAATTTTGTCATTTTTAATGGAGTGAAGAAAGTGTGTATTTCCAACTATCTGTAATTCATACATAATCAGTTATTACATACTTTTGTACCATATATTTGTTATTTTCTATCATGCTTTCTCACGGTATCCAAAACCATTCGAGGTATAAAATCAATGATTCTAAGTACACTGTGAACGGCAATCCTGGACGGCCAGAATGTTTTTAAGCTAAATATAACATATTTTTCGGTATTACGCACGAGTTGTACATTATTTGAAGCAGAAGTTGATTCATTTTTGTTACAGACTTTAAACACAGACTGTTCACAACTATCCTCTTGGGGGACGTTGTATTTCTAAGCTAAATATAACAATTTGTTGTTACTATATTACATCTATAGTTACACATAACTAGTTGTAAATTATTTGATGCAAAATTGATTCACTTATGCTAACAAACTGTGAACCGAGATTGTGCACCGCCATCCTGTTGGGCCCCATGTATTTAAGCTAACTAAAACAATTTTTTGTTAATTGTACCTGTGTACTGTAAAACCCACTTAACCCCCCCCCCCCCCAGGATATAGGCCCACCTAACTGTAAACCAGAAAATACATCGGTTTTAAGCCCCCCTGGATACAAGCCCCAACTCCATTAGCTTTACTTGTTTTGAATTTTTTTATTATGATTTAAAGCTTATCTACCAGTATGAAAAACTAAGGGCCCCCCCCCCCCCCACACCACCTTTATAAGCCCATCTAAAAGCCCTTACAAAGCTGTATAAGCCCAGGGCTTTTAAGCGGCAGTTTACGCTACCTAGAAACAACCACTTATAAATAATTGGATCCAAAAATTAATCACTTTTGTTAACAGACAGTTTTGTTACCATGTTGTCGGTGCACCATGTATTTATGGCAAATATAACAATTTTTCGTAATAACAAACAACAAGCTGTAAATTATTGGTACCTGTTCATCTCTCATGTAGGAGACCATAAGAGAATAAAAAATTAATGCTCATAAATTTTAGCCCATTTATCTCGCCTGGTTCGTATCCATTGATACAAGTCCCTATAGTCCATACCACGCACAAGGTTAGCACTAATTTTTGGAAAGGAGGGATAGCCCTCTCTCCCTGGAGTGTAAATAAAAACATCTTGAGTTAACAGGTCAGCCTCGACTTGCTGAACAGCTTCTGTTGGATCAGTTTGTGATCGATTGGCGACTTCTTTGGACTCCTTGCAGTCCACATCAACACTAAACAAAATCTGATTCCGGTTGCCCTGGCTACTCTTTGGGCTGACTCCTCTTTGAAGTTGGACCCTAAGAGATCAGTGTAGGACTTAACAGATTTGTTTTCGTGTTCAAGGAACAAATCCATAGAAATGTTTTTGCCAGGTTTGCCATGGTTATTGCAAAATCTGTTTGCAATTAAGCTTTCTGCTCTTTCTGCTGGTAAGACTGACTTTACCTTGGTCAAGAACAGGAGGGTAGTATAAGCATACTTTGTATGGCCATGGTATTTGTACAGCAGAACCGCAATTTTGTACAAATTGACGAGACGCTTTCCATCCCCCTCGCGGATGGAATCATTGAGGTCAGCTAGAAGGAGGCCAAAGCGCATCTTTGCTTTGTGGTAATTGAATTTATAATCCTCCTTGCTTTCCTTCTCTTTTGGATTTGTGGCATCATTTGCATTACTACTAGTGGTAACTAACTCACTTCCATGCTGCTTTTGGTGATGCCTGAATTAAAAAGATAGAAAATAAACAAGGAAATTATAATTAATTGGTACCTTTACTATTGCGAAAACAACATTTTATCTCGTTCCATTTTACTCCTCGGAAGGGTTTGGGGACTGCTCTCGTCGCGCTCGTTTGCTGAAGCACGTTTAATAAGTTAAGCAAACACTGCGAGCAAACAACTTTCTGGCGTAAATAAGGCCACTAGCGTGACGTTTATTTTTCTCAAATAACCTATCTTAAAATAACAAGCATTTGATGATATCTTCAGCAAAGGTGGGTGTTACGAGTATTGCTGTAGAGCAAGGTTGTTTCCAGACAGAACTCAGGATCGCCGGTAAGAGCAACAAACTAATTTATTTCCGTAAGGTAACTTCGCGAATTTACAGCACTAAGCTTCTTCAAATTTGAATCAATCTCTCTTACAGCAGAACCTCTCGCTCTAATATACATGAGGCTTAAAGTTCTAGAAACTTCTATTTGGAACTAAATTAAGTAGTTTGACACAATTTCTAATCTGAGTAATTACATAAGGATCAGAATGTTCTGGAATGTTCTTATACAAATCGGTCACGGCTGAATGACATCCGGTTCTAGATTGTTCTAGAAATTGACTTAGACAATTTTTCGTAACATAACCCCCTCTTTGAGAAGAAATTTACAAAATTTCTGCATAACAACCAAAAATTGTCTATGTGGATAGGCAGTATACACTTATTCCAGCAATGAGCTTACTCCAGCACTCGACTTAGTTAATCAGCTCCCACGTTGTCTGATCCCTTATTAGCTTCCACTTTCATATTGTAACTCTGTAAGAACATAGCCCACCACATCAACCGGTTGTTAGTGAACTTTGCACTGTTCATATACTTGAGAGGCTCGTGATCGGTCTGTAGTACAAAGCGCACACCATACAGATGCATATGGAATCTCTTGATACCCCACACGACTACTAGGCACTCTTTCTCTATCGTAGAATAATTAAGCTCTGCATCACTCAACTTCTTACTTACGTAACAGATAGAAAACAATTTGCCTCCATGCTCTTGTATCAGAACTGCACCGATCCCGTAGTTTGAAGCATCCGTTCTTAGAACAAAGGTCTTTTCAGGATCTGGTAGTCGCAAGATTGGATCACTAGTGGGAAGGATCTTGATGGTTCGATAGGCTTTCTCCTGGGCGTCACCCCACTCCACTTTACTTGGTTGACCCTTTCGTGTAAGGTCAGAAAGGGGAGCTGCAACAGCAGCGAAGTTTGGGATGAAATCTCGGTAATATCCTGCCAGTCCCATAAAGGAACCAACCTGCTTCTTGGTTGTTGGTCTCGAAGCTTTTCTGATTTTGGCGACATTATCCTCATGGAGACCAATCAAACCCTGCTGCAATTGATAGCTGAGCAAATCAATGCTGTCAACACCAAAGATACACTTGCTCGGTCTAATCGTCATGCCAGCTTGAGCTAAGGGCCTAAACAGCTTTCGGAGGATCTTAAGGTGATCCTCCCATGTACGGGTGTGGACCAGGATATCATCCCAGTCAAACTCGACATTCTTCATGCCTTTGAGCAATTTCTTCATTCCACGCTTCAGTGTAGCCGCAGAATTCACCATGCCGAAAGGCATCTTCAGAAACTCATAGGAACCATCTGGGGTAACAAAGGCCGTCTTAGGAATATCTACTTCTGGTATTGTAACTCGCCAGTATCCTTTGCTAAGATCGATCTTCGAAAAGAACTTGTCTCCATTCAACTTCTGAAACAAGTCAATAGCTGCTGGCATGGGTTCGGGATCGAAGACGGTTAGCTTGTTGAGCTTTTGTGATAAATAATGATAACCAGATAACGTAATGTTTACTATAGGATCTTGATTAAGTTTAATATTGGTTTCAGTGAGACCTATCAAGGAAAATGTAAAGGCTAATTCAGATAACAGATTTACAAGATTGTCAAAATTGGCAGAAAGGCTCCTAATATTACAATTTAGTGCTGAGAAGGAATTTTTCCCATTAAAGCATTCAATAATGTCATTGTCATTGTCATTATTAAAAGTTTCAGAAGTATAATAGTTAAAGTTTAGCTCACATGGCATATGTAGATCTATATCAGATCTGGTTAAATAAGGTATATTTGATTTTGATGAGCTTATATCCAGGCGAGGTAATAGACTATATTCTTGGGTCCTACTTTGTAAATTACTATTCATAAAGTAAACTTAATATATAAGCTATACTTAGCTGGGAGATGACTTGAGTTACGATGAAGAATGCGATGAAAAGTAAGCTCATCCCTTGATCTTTACAAGGTCATTCATGCCCATTATTGGGAGGACAGGGCTGGTATCATTTCTACGAAAGAATATTTTCCCTGAAGAAGTCCAAATATACTTGAACTGTTTGTCCTTCCTCACTTGGTAAGCTTCCTTGAAGAGCTCCTTATTTTTCTGGGTGAGACTCTCTGCGATGAAGATTCTCTGGGCAATTGGGTAACCAAGATCCGTAGTTGAAAGATCGTTTAACTTCCTTCGGGCTTTATAAAACTTATCCTTGGTTATCCTTCGCACAAACTTGACAATAATTGGTGGGCATTTGTTACCCTTCCCTTTGTAAGACTCGCTGTTCCTGAGTCTGTGACTTATGGAGATATCTCGATCTTCGATATCAACATCCATCAGGTTAGCGACTTTAAGAAGTATTTTATTTGTATCCTCCTTTGACTGGCTACTTGGAAGTGGTATACCACGAATTTCCACACATTCCCTTCGAACATACTGCTCTAGATCATTATGGGCCGCAGATAAATCTTGCAGTTTCTTAGTGGTCGCTTGAAGTTCCATTTTAAGGGCCTGGTTCACATTAGTAAGTTCCTTCCTCTCTTCATCAAAGGTAGAGAATTTCTTAAGCATATGCTCGTATTTCTCGTTGATGAGGGACATGGACAGATTAACATCTTCAATTTTCTGATTCAGTGGTGCTAATTTTTTGTCAAGGATGGCTTCCAAAGCCTCCGCTGTAATTACTGACATGATTAAGGCGACTAGAACAACATATAACATAAAAAAATACTGAAGATACAACAGTTTTGGCAGAGCTCACAAAATTGCCGCCATCTTGTACACCAACCGCTGACCAATCAACCGCTGACCACTTAAAAGTTTTTGGCATAATTTCTCCATAGAAATATAGGAATCCTGAAAATACCCTCTTTCTTTTTAAAATTTGATGTAAACTTTCATACTAGTCATCCATTTGTTTTATTTAAAAATCCAGACAAGAAAATTAACTCTCTCCAATTATCTCAGGCATAAGATGATGATGATGATGATGATGACAATACATCTGATAATAACATGAAGGGGGAATGACAGATTTTTTACCTTGTATAAATTGACCTTGGCATGCCAGTCTGCATGAGTGGGATCCAACCCCCCTAGTCTATCAAACTGATCATCATCATCTTGAAACACCCACTGAACATTCCTAGCCCTTTCCTCAGTTAACTGGTCACCATCCAAAAAGATTGGTTGAAGAATCATCTTGCTATCACCTTGGGTCAGTTGTGGCACATACTTTTCTTGGACAGACATCAAGTACTGTGCCATCTCACCAGAAATATTTGTATTGTAGAATTCCAAACCAAGGAAACACTTCAAATATATTGAGAATAAACAACTAAATTAACATAATTATGTATTCCACAACCAATAACTACTTCTTTAATCTACTGAATACCTGTGAACTGAGACACCAGTTGCAACTGCTGTAGGCTACCTACTACATCAATTATTTTTCAATTGTTTAAGTCATGGGTTGCTTCATTTTTACCTTTAAACTTTGCTGAATGAATTTTTACAATGTATAAAATTTATAAAGTTATCAATCATTTTTGTTGTGAAGTGTAAGGTTGATAAACTGGACAAGGTAATGGATTAAGTTGGTAAAATACTGGGTAAATAAAATGGTAAGGTTCTGAAAAAAAAAACCATTCTTGTCCTATTTTACAAATAATTCTTACCACATCAGACTTTCTGGCCATTTCGTGGCTATATTGGTGAGGAGTATGGTGAATGACTACATCCCTGAACATTGTAAAAGCTGGCACAAACTTTACAACCATTCGTGTAACCAAGACAAGAAAATCACTCTCCACAGCAAGGTTACTTTCTACATTTGGTAGTAATTCCGAAAGCTCTAGATCTGCAATCTTGCACTGGCCTTTTGTAGGGAAGACAGATGGGCCTGAGCTGGGGTCTAGTATAACCCTATCGCGAATAGCCAGGTGATGTGTCCAATGAATTGACTGATTCCGGAACTTACTGGTCTGGATTCTAGCTGAGAGACTGAAGTCAAGATTGTCAGCAACAATTCTGTAAATGAAATAAAACAAAATAAATAAATCACTTAATTTAAGAGTCGAAGTGGTTTAGCACTGCTGTAGACACTGACAAAAGCAAACAAATATTGTAAATTAAACGGAAACTTGACAAAAATCCCAACTGGCAGGAGGCAGACCAGTTGGCTATTTACTTCAGCAAGTGGAGAGGCCTAAGCCGTGTATTGCACTGTGATAAAAAACGACGAGCATTTGAGAGCACGAGGGAAATGTAGAAAACACGAACCGCAGGCAAGTGTTTTCTGCATTTCTCAAGTGTTCTCGAATGTCCAGAGTGTTTTATCACAGTGTAATACACGGCTTAGGCGTCTTCACTTGCTTTATGATATAGGCAAAAAAAATAGAATAAAACGCGCTTTGTCTATGCTTTATACTCTGATAAAACATGAGTTTTTTGACCAATCAGAGTGTGCGCAGATGAGATAAGATAGGATAAGATAAAACAATTTTATTTCATGTCAAATTACACAGAGGGTGGTCTCCCAGTCCCCGGAGCCAGAGGCTCATGATAAAGGGTCCTATCTATATCATAAAAGAAATTATAATAGAGTATAGAGTAAGAATTGCTCTCTGAAAAGAACAAGGAAGGGGGTGACTAGGTTTTTCGGATCGACGGATTTGGCCTTAATAAGCGCACGGATTGTGGATTTTTGCGGGGAATAGACATTCAAAGAAAAGCCGCAGAAAACTCAAGTCATCAGTTTTACCTGTAAGACACTGGCTCTTCCTTGAGCAGCTTACACTTAGCCTCTTTAAGATCTACTTTGCTGATGTTTCTTGCGTCACAACCAGCCAGCAGATCCATAAGTTTCTCGAATGCCTGAGAAGAATAATAAATCTTGCTCTCCAGAGATGACTTAGAGACATCTATAATATCATCCAGTAATTGCTGGCCAAGAATTTCCTCAATCAGCGACAACGTGCCATTCCTCTCTTCAATCGCCTTTTTCCATAGCAATACTTTAGAATCATGATTTCTTCCCACCTCGGCTTGATCACGAGCAACCTGCCCGTGTGAGATGCAAATTCCAAGCCGATTTAGACGCGTGAAATCGGCCGCTTTTTCCCCACTGAGGACAAGAACGGTGGAAACTCGCTTTGCATGAGCAGACATTCGTGGATTTCGCAGGCGTGTAATTGCAGAAGTCGCTAATGCCAGGGAATTTATGCTCTCGTCGAATTTCTCATCAGACGGATCGACGCATGCGGCCCCTGTAATGCACGTGTACCACAAAGGGCAAAAGACCTTTATTTCGTGCACCAATTTGCGATTAGAGAAGCATGCAAGTTCTGACGGAGTACTGAATTTTAGCATGCTCTCGCTACGAGTGTACTCGGTCATTTCACGAGCCAAGTGTTTGGCGAGCGACGACAAGAGTTCCTTCTTAAGTTCTTCGTGCACAAACGTCGCGTTCACAACTGGCTTCCAATTTCGGTTGCAGATGTTTTTTACGATGTCAGCCGTTGCGGCATCTGGTGTTGAACGAAAGGAGTACGTGTTATCACCAGTTGGAATAACAACTTTCACTGCCGGTTTCTCGACTGCCTGCGCGGACATGAGTTCAGAAATTTCTTGCCGGGTCGCATTTGCAAACCTATGAGAAATGGAATCGTCTGGCCGTTGATGCTTTCCTTGACTCTACTTCAAGTTTTGAAATTCCATCCTCCTTCGGTGAGTCGGTCCTGCCAATTTTTCCAGAATTCGCTGAATGAGGCCGCGAACCGGACCTTCGCTAAAACATTCCGCTGCAATAGGCGAACAAGTCATGGCAATGGCATGGGATGCTCTTGCGAGACAAGAAATCCACTCTTAAGATACCTCATAAGTTCTGAAGCGTTCCGAATTTTAGTGGCACATTTGGCGCACACTCTGTTAGATTCAGCCACATTTTTCTCACAAGAAAAACCAAGTTCTGTGACCAGATCAGCCAGACGACATTTTTCTACTCCCGCTCGTTTGGACAGCTCAAATAAATTCTCCGTCGAAACTCTACGTTTAAAATCGCCGTAAAAACTTTTAAAGTTGCATCTACAAACGCGGCAAAAATCGTTACACGATTGTTCTTTTGTTGGTCTTCCTTTCGCAGCTTTTTTGGGGGTTTTGCGATCGCTTGAGAAAGACATCCTTCACGACATGTTTTGGCACCGCTACTTGACATTTGAGCGATTATTTTCCTAGGCATCTCTCGGGGTTGTCGACGACAGCCGATAATGACAGGACGTCAAGATAAGGAATTCGATTGGATACGCTTAATTAGATTGGAAATTTCACACCAAAAAATCAGTTAACCGTGAAAGGGCAAACTCTTGGGCTTAGGCGGTAGTCCCTCCTTTCGCGTTCTTCTCGCCCCCAGGATCTCGCGCAGCCGTTCTTCTCGCCCCCAGGATTTCGCGCGGCCATTTTTTTCTCGCGTTTTTTTTTTTCGCGTCACGCACGACGGACTAAGCGAAAGAGGGACTACTCGTAGTCTACCCACTCATTAAATTACAGCATCTTGAAAGCAAAAATTTACTTTAATAAATGTACTGATTTATGAAGAGTATTTGACAATGTCACTACAAGGTACTTGATTTAACTCAACAACGTTTAAGCAATAGAAAACATTTTCTGCCCATACACCAAGTTATAGAAACACGAGTGGAAGTTGGGGAGGGAGAAATGCTGCGGGAACACGAGCCGTGGCCAGAAGTTCTCACAGCTTCATAGAGATTGTTTTCCATATCTTTTAAAACGCACCTCCATAATTCCGTCTACAGCTAGATTTGTGTTTCCATCAGGCCAATGCAGTACGGCTTTTAGGGTGCGGTTTCCTACGGGGAGTTTTCTTCATTAAATTATACTGATAGTAACAACCCTGTACTTTGTAAGCACATGTACCTGTTAAACTCACACTAGATGATCTGTTCCAGCCTTCAGTGCTGTTTGCCTCGCACCAGTACTTCCCTTGGTCGTTCAGGCGAATAGAGTCAAAAGCTAGTATGGAGTGACCTTTAAATTCCTTCACAGAAAAGCTTGGCACGCGATGACCATCCTTGAACCACGTGATGACTGGGCGGGGGATACCTGACGCGTGACAGCTCAGATTCGCTGTACTTCCCGCGGAAAAGTTTCTCTGACTTGGAAGATCGACATTGAAATATGGTGGTAATGGGTCTGCATTTAAAATACTTTCCACTGTTAATGACACTTAATTAAGATCTAATCTCGTATAAATCATCAGGACAAAACATTCAAAATGCAATTACCCAAATTTAATGACTCCAAATTAAGCAAGACGTTTTAACCTGGGGCTTTTAATTAGGGAACTTAAGCATCGACGATGAGAGGAAGACGACGACGATGACGACTAGAAGTCAGTTCATAACACTTGCAAGGAACTGAGCATGTTCGTCTCTGTCAGTTCGTCGTCGCGCAGTCATCGACGACGTACTTTATAGTGATTTGCTGTTTAGCTGAAAACGGAAGTAGTTTTACCCGTTTAATCAGCACACTAATGGCTAATACTTTGCTAATCGTTGAATTATAAGAACGCCATTATAACAACAACAGATCACGGGGTAGTGTCACGACTTACCTTTAAATTTCAATGTGAGTTTATCCTTCGTGCATCTCATGCTATTCTCTGACACGCATTCATATTTACCCGAATCGCTCTTACTGGCATTTTGAATGAAAAGCTTGCATACCAGTGATTCTCCGCTGCCATCGCAATCCTTTATATAGTCATCGTAGTTCTCGTTGTAATAGTATTGGATCGTATAAGGTTGAGCAGCCTGATGACTTCCCCCCTTTGAAGAGTTACTGGTGCAAATGATTGTTATGTCGTAGCCAATTGGGAGGACGTCCTCACCCGGAAATTCCAAAATGTTCAGCGACATGGAAGGAGCTTTAGGATCTGGTAGAGATTTTATTCTCTATTAATCAAATTTTCGCTTTACAGCCTTGAAATAAATAGCACTTTCTTAAACTCGATACAAACTGCATAAGGGTCAGTTTCTAAAGTAAGGAGTCGTTAAATCCTGTATTTCGCAACGTTTGCTTATTGAAGCCTTTTTGTGCCTTTTTACTAACCTAAGGTAAAGTCTGCATACGAGCCAAGTGACCCATTAGGTCGGAGCTTATCCCGGTGTCTGTAGCATAAAGCGACTACGAATATTCTAATCTCCCCTCGATGAGATGCTAGTCCATCCCAGGGTTATCCCCAGCCGTTAGCCAATAGTACACCTGGGTGGAGAGAGGCACTGTGAGAGAAAAGTGTCTTGCCCAAGAACAGAGCACGATGTCCCCGGCTAGGGCTCGAACTCGGACCGCTCGATCCGGAGTCTGGAGTCGAGCGTACTAACTATGAGGCCACCACCATGAGACCTAACTGGCTTAGAAATACACTGGCAAAGAAACCAAACTACATTGTTACTCTGTTTTTAGTTTTTTTCCTTAGAATAAATCATTTTCTTAATTAGCCCTTCTTCCATGAAGTCAGTTTGGAATTTTACTCCCCAACACTAGCACTGGATTGATGCTGGTATCTCTTTCCCACAGTTCGTTACACAGAATTAAGCAAACAAAGTCAGACTACTTTTCAGTCGACACGACTTGCGGGAAGGAATTTCAGGGGATGTGCCGTAATTTTAAAACGGATAAAAACACTTTGTTATGATGGCATGACCAGGACTGTTTTCACACTTTAAAAACGCCTTCCCTTCATTGCAAGAGCTTCCTTCCCAAATGAATGGCATTTAATTTTGTAAAAGGAATAACAATAAAAACAAAACGCGTAACAAAACATCAAAAAAGGTAATTATATATGGAAGAATACCATACCCTTGTTTTGCTTAAGGGGTGGGGAGGATTGGAGAGAAACACAATTTCATAAGTGAATTTAAACGATTTTACTATTTTTGTGCTCAATGTTTTAACAAAGAGTAGAAGAGCAAGAAAAGGTAGTCCCTAATTCAAGATGAGTATTTTCTAGTTCTGTATCACTCACATTTATGTAGATATTCAACAGCGACACAGCCAATTTCTGCATCAACGACGATTACATATAAAGCCATAACCAACAGCATGACGATTCTTCGTTTCTTCTCTTTTTCCTCTGAAAAAACAAAAAACAAAAAAAACAATCAACATTATGTTACTGACTAACTAAACACGGTCAACTGATTGGGTACTGAATCTCTAAACTTTCTACCACAATTTGCTTGAAAGGTATTTTGTTTTAATAAATTAGCATATGGTAACTGAAGAGACTTACCCCAAGTTTTGAATGTTTTCATGCGATAAGTCAATTTTAAGATAAACTCTGGTACTTCCCATTGAGAAACTTCCGTCTCTAGTACTACCCAGAAATCCAAAAACATCACAACACCATATTATCAAAATTTCCGCTCTATTACCTGTCAAGAGATCGCTTACGGGAGGATAAGAACAAAAGAAAATTCGAAACTTTTAGCTCTAAAAGTGGTTGCGGTCGCTTACGAGCAAACGTTACAGCAGGAATTGTTTTTTTATTATTATTATTATTATTATTTGAAAACCATACCTGTAAAAATTGTTGATCTGTGAAATGTCATGCCGGGAAGAAGATGCTCTTGTCTTTGTGAAAATGCACGATTCACAGTTAATGCTTTATGCCGATTATTCCCAAGTTTCAACTTCCTGTATTAAGTTATCTTAATAATTTAAACAGCTGCTGAGCATACACATTGGAAACATTTCTAAGACAAAAATATAAAAAAAAAATATATAGATTAGCTCCTTTGAAGCGCTCATCATTATAAAATCTCTCTATAAAAAAAGAGAAAAAATGCTTTGCGCGAAGATTATCGGCGACTGGGAGTTATGACGTCTTTCTATCAATGCTGACAATTTAACGAGAACAATTTAATTAAATATTATGATTAGAAAGTTGATCTGGAAATACGGCTCTTATTTTAAAAGCTTTTATTTTTCATTAAATTTTATGTTAAAATGCTTCGACATTTTATTTGACACTCTAGGACGTTGGAAAGATGTACTTAGATGCTTCCCTCCCAACAGTTTCTTGCACGGGTACACAACGGGACTATATGACGTTTGATTAAATAGCGTGGTACTCATTACGCCAGACTCGGACAAAATAAATTTGTACTTTAAAATAATAAGTCTCATGCTTTACACGATGAAACGACAGTCAACAGTTACGGAAGCTTGCTTTGCAATAATCATCTATTCCAAAATTTTCAAACATGATGATAATAAGTTTATAGAACAACCGTCAGCAATAATGTTTCTCAACATGAAGCAAAGATTGTCGGTCGCCGTCCAAACTTAAGATTTTTCTAAAAAAAAATTGAAATTTAAGAGAAGAAAATAGTACTTGCTTACCTTTTTTAATCGCGTCAAATCTTAAAGCTCTCAGTCAAAGACATTAACAGTATTCCTTTCCACCTGCCAGAAAATGAAACCACTGGCATCTGTCTTAGCCTGATATTTAACTGCGTTCTTGTCTTTGCCTTTGCCTTTGTTCTTTAATTGCTGATTTTAGAGCAAAATTCCTATTTCGGTGGTGATTTCAACACGTTTGGGTCTTCTAAGGATAAAACTTTCAACTTTCAACTGATGCTAAAAAGGGTTATTTCGACGGAAAAGAGGCACCGTACTTTGTCACACTGCTCAATAAACCACCTGTCTGATGGTGCCATAGCAACGGTGTATTTTATCATATAGCTGGTAATTAAACCTCAGAGATGGCATTTTAATTTTTTCTATGGTTTTCAATTTTTAAAAGAAAATAATAATAAAAAAAAATTACTGATAGATAAATATAAAAGACACAATCCTCTACGGCTGATATTATAAGTTACCTGTATGACGTGCTTGATCCTCGGGGCTTGCCTTCATTTATACATCTTAAGCCATTTCGTTGTCAGCCCTGATACCAAGTTCACTTACCTTACATATCTTTATTTCTATTGTTGTCATTTATTTGTTTATCTATTCACGTTGTGAGCAATGCAGGATTAAAGTGTTAAAGCCCAGACACTGCCTGCCTAAAGGTAGAATGAAAGAAAAACTTAATATTCCAAACGTTTCCCGGAAAGACATTAAACTGCCAACTGGGAATTGAAGGTACCAATATCTGCATGCAACCTGATATGAAGTAATATGTCTGTTCGAGACACCTGCAGAGGTTTCTGAAGGCTGACTTCAAGCCTAGATACCTGCAAAACTGACATTTAGAAATTATCAGGAGACCACTGGGGTAATCAACATTTCGGAAAATTTAACTGTTTCTCTGTCCATAACTTTCTCTCTTTCTTAATTTAAAATGTCCTTTATAATGAAAAACATGTAGATTATATTAATTACTAAAAGAGAAGAAAAAGAAAATTAACGATAAGCACGTTACATGACGTCTCGACGACGTCATGTCATGATTGTGGAATTGAAAAGAAATTAAAATAAGTGACCTATAATGCTATATATTCAGAAATGGAATTCTGACAAAATTCATTCATTCAAAGAGGGTAAAAGCAAGTCCTTAACTGATACGAAACGTTTCGCGCGAATAGAGTCTTATGAGTGTCCAGTTCCGGACATTTCTGTCTAATTTTGAGCATCGCAAAATTTCAACACTTAAGCTTGCCCCGGCATCCCTTAGGGATATTGAAAATCTCACAAAGGTTCACCAGCGGTTTTACATTATGTCCGTCCTTGAATGTCTTTTTTTTTCCTTCTGATCCTGTACACGTTGATGGAGGTAGCGCCACGTGTAGCCGATATATTTTGCATCTCACAGTTCACACTTAAATTCCTCATTTTTTTCCCTAATCTTTCTGCTTCTAAATTTAAGGCTGCAAATCATGATTGTTTTGTTTTCTTCTAAGGTCGTGAAGTTGTCTGTGAACCATGTCGGCAGATTTCTGATCCTTGTAAGGCATATATACTGATCTGTAAAGGACTGCCCTATGGCATACGAGTCAAGTGTGGAGGTTACTGGAGACCGTTGATGTTCGAGGCGATGAGTTTCTCGGGATATTTTAGTTTCAAAAACATCCCTTAGAATTTGGTCTACAGATAAAACGCGTCGCACGATCTAATATAGTTCTTAAACACGGTGACCGTTCGCACTTGCCATCAAAAGGCCTTTTGTAGTAGATGGCGGTTGAGGAGCCGATTGTTCGTATTTTTTTCTGTAAACACAGTTTTCAAGATAGTGATCTGTTTTGATTAAGAAAGATTGAAAGATTTTAGGGAAAAAAAGAAACACTAAAAAGCAAAGAAATATCTTCATGATGCGTAAGCCAGATTTGACCAGATAACTTGGACTGTCAACTACAAAGCTAGTCAGAAATGTATAACTTAGTGGTATTGTTGTGATAGCAAAGCGGTCAACTGTAGCCACTTTCTGCCGTTATGTCTGACGTCATGTCACCAAATAGTAACCCGAAGAACCGTTAACGCTGACGATGTAATTGACTGCTGTTAACTCTGACGTCACACAAAGACAAGTCCGGCACAACTAGCCTTTATAAAAGTAGTTAACTGTGTTGATGTGACCGCGTAGTCGACTGCAGCCATGTTCCACTGTAAATTCTAAAGTCATGTTACAAAAGGCTGCGACCGTTTGTAGAAGCACTCTTTTGGACAACTCCAGGCACACATACATGTATGAACAGTAAACGTGATCCGGGCAGCCAGGGAAGGATTGATAAATGCCACGGCCATTTTATGTTTACAACAGGTGTTTTTAGTTCCCAATCTTCCCGTGAGTATAACAGGAATGTGATCCTCACCGGAACATTGGGAACTAAAACACCTGTTGTAAAGACAAAATGGCCGTGGCATTTGTCAGTCCTTCCTTGGCTCCCCGGATCACCGTTTACTGTTCATACATGTATGTGTGCCGAGAGTTGTCCAAAAGAGTGCAAACCTTTCAAGAGGACTCTACATGATTAAACCGGCTTCGAGGAAAACAATGGTCAGTAATACAAAGAACATCGAAGTATGTGATCGTCACGCTCGACACAGATGAGGAACGTATAAATGTACTTTATATACAAACCTACAGCTGGAAGGAAAAGGTGGCAGTTTTAATGCTACTTAGGTTTCAAGGATCGCTGCAAAGGACCAAAACTTTAACCTTGAAGCCAGGTTAGAGATTTACGTGAATTTATCGGAGCACTTTAAGAAGGCGAGTGTGTTGGTTACTCGCTGGAATATTTTCCAAATTTCCTGAACTTTAAGCGGTCCTTAGTTTTGAAAACCTAGTGGGCAGACAAATTTTATTATTGTTTTAAATTAAGGGACATTTATACTTTCTATTCATGTACTTCAGCGGTTTCAAGCAGGTGCCACATTTTTAAAACATGCCTTCAAAGTAGAGCTATTTTCGCGTTTGCTTCAAAACTCGATTTAACGGGTAGAAAATCTTCTTTTAACCGTTGAAGGAACAACGTTGAATTATAACTGCAGCATGGCTAAACAAACTGCTATGATATTTCTATGGTTGAAAAAAGAATTGGGACTTTTGAGCGAATACTATTTTTTTTTTTGCAGCGCCGGCAATACGTGCTATTTTTTCACTTTGGGCAAACACGTAACTTGTGTCGAGCGGACCGAACTTCAATTAATCCTAGAAAACTTCAATTAGAATTTTTAATCAGATTAAACTCATTTTAGTAATTGACTAGGTAAGGGCTTCAAAATCCCAGCTTATGAGAAAAATCGAATTTTCGAAGTAAAATCAGTGGTCGGTTTTTACAGAGACAGCTTCTTAACTTCTTAGCATAATTACGTAACCTGCATACCAACGAATTTACATACCAGCACAAAACTATCTTACAATAACAACGTGAAAAATTATATTACCTATTTTTGAGAGGAAATGCTGCTGTCCGACGCGAGGTGCTCCTCAGGCAGACTGGATGGTTGGATGGCAGGTTGTTCAAGCTATGCAAAATGATCTACTAAGGGGAGTGGGGTTGGGTAATTGTGACGAGAAAAAAAATCAACCAAGCTGCTTTTAGACAAAAAAATACATACTAACATAACGAGAAAGGAAAATCATAAAGGGTTGAGAAAGAGAGATTTTTAGCGTTCAGTGTCCATAAATAAATTTAATTCATGCCTAACTCGAATCACTGACTGGAAAATTTGACCATTTACAGACTTTATGAAATGTCTGTAGATCCTGAATTTACAGACTTGGTCACTTATCCCGCTTAAAAACAAAATGCGTGTAAATTTATTTTGCAAAGATTTTGTTTAGTTTTTAGTTTTGTTAATTTAAAAATATTTGTAAAATGTTTGTAAATGGTACCGGCTAGAATAAGAGGAAAGAACTCATAATTTACCGACTTAACAAAATCTTCTAAGAATGTTTGTGAATTTACCGTTTACAAAGATTTTACGCGTTTAGCCCTATCATGTAAAATCTCTGTAACTTGACATACACGGGGCACCATAAAATCTCTGTAAATTGACATACTCGGGGCACCATAAACTCTGTGTAAATTGACATACTCGGGGCACCATAAAATCACTGTAAATTGACATACTCGGGGCACCATTAAATCGCTGTAAATTGACATACTCGAGGCACCATAAAATCTCTGTAAATTGACATATACTCGGCTATCAAAAAGAAAGCATACGTTATCCCAGGGACTATGTGAATACTCCTCGTTAAAATTCCGAAGCCAGGTATCATCAATTAAGCACAAATCTGGGCGTACCAAACTCTACCTGGTCAGGTATTCAGTTAATTGGGGCGCATCGCATGTAGATCGCCGACTGGAGATACTCCTTCCGCGAAGCGTGCTAAAACCTACTCAGGAGGTCGACAGCTATCGACCTGCAAATCAAGGTGTTCTTTCTCGAAGTAAAGCTACGGTAGTCTCCGAAGGAAAATCGGGCGAAGATAAATGATAAATATGACATCCGTGAATAGAAGCAACATACTTTTCTTGCGAACAGTTCTAATCAAACAGCCGGGCCCTAATAACACGACATAAAGTACCCTTCATAAACACGTTTGAAACAAAGAAAGGTCGAGAGACCGAGAAGAGAACGGTAAATGTACAAATGTCACGAACCGTATTAGTCGTGTAAGCCCGTTAACCCCATTTTACACTGGCCGCCGTATCGGAACCGAACCGAACCGAACTATTTCGCCCCAACTCAAAGTCGTGTCGTCCCCGAAAAAGTCGATTCGCCCCGATCGACCAAAAGTTAGTTCGCCGAAAGGTTTTTTGTACAATTTACAAAGGAATAAATGGTCGCAGTCATAAAGAATCAATTATATTGTTGCTATGAGAGTGCAACAACACTTCTACGAGCGTAATCCAGCAAATATATTTATTTTAGACGCAATGGCTCCTTAACTACGAAAACCTTTAATAAAATGGTTTAAAAGGCGTTTCATATACTCTACAGGGAAAAGCCGTGGAAGGTTTATTAAGTTGATCAAAGGTTTATTAAATCGATCAATCAACGGACTTTGTTTCTACGCCGTAATGAAACAAATATATTTTTTTCTGGTTAGCATGATTTGCACGAAGTGAAAGCCTATCTCAATTTGCTCAGTAATTTCCTAAAATTTTCATTCTCGGAACAGGGTTCATTTTCGGAACAGCGGCTAATGTAGTAGCTTTGGCCGAGGAGGTCTGGGTACTCAAGCTCGTTTTGTGGCGCTCGTGTTAACGATCTGAATATGTATTTTCCTTCGGAAGTTCAGCGTGAGCACGCATGTGATTTATGCTAACACATCTTGTGTTAGCACGTGGAGTCTCTCGAGACTCCAGTTGGAATATATATAAGGAGTGAATAGGTCGATATATTCATCAAGTGCGACACTACTCGACGGTGCTTGTAGTTTTCTTGTTTGTTTCATCGTGTTTGAGATGCCCTCGAGTCCCGAAATTTCGAAGAACCCTAAAGAGTCTGCTACAGAGGACGTTTTCGAACGTTTTAACACGTACCTTGACCACAAGATTGAAAATCTCTCGTCGGGATTAAGCTCGCAATCGTCAAGTGAAACTGGAAAATTGCAAAGAGCGTCTGAGGCCGGCAAGCTTAAGTTCCAAGGCAACAAAGACCAGTTCCTGTTTAACTCCGAACTTCAGGCGACGGTAGACGAAGCCGCTAATTTTCTTGGCTTGCGCGACGTCGACAAAGCTGCTGAAAAGGTTGAGGACTTAAGAAAAAGTTTGCGACATCGTCAGAAGATCATAAAACTGGCAGACAAGAGCGAAGCAGGTTGGCTTGCGGTGAAGGAATACGAGGCGGAGGAGTTAGCTAGTGATTCGGACGACGAGAAGAGGATCAGGAAGGCGCAGGAGAGGGCTTTGAAGAAGAAGAAGCAAAATGCTTTTAAGAAATCCGAGAAGAATAAGACTCCCCTCAGCGCTCATACTTCTCGTGCTGCTGACGACCGGTCTCTTTTTCGAGGTATGCTCCTTGCCCTTTCTTTGTTTTTTCAACGTGGCAGGCAGGTGCTCTCACTCTGCCTGCCTTACAGTCTTGTGTATTTGTGTTATGCTTCAGCGTTCTGAAGAAGGAAAATGTATTTTCCTTCGGAAGTTCAGCGTGAGCACGCATGTGATTTATGCTAACAAATCTTGTGTTAGCACGTGGAGTCTCTCGAGACTCCAGTTGGAATATATATAAGGAGTGAATAGGTTGATATATTCATCAAGTGCGACACTACTCGACGCTCCTTGTAGTTTTCTTGTTTGTTTTGTTTATTTTTTCCACGTTTTTATTTTTTCTTTAGTGAAGGCTTTCTGCTGTGCGTTCTTTGTTTTTTCGTTTTTCAGGCCGTAGAATGCCTTCTCCAGCAGACATCTGCTTCAGATGCGGAAAGAGAGGTCATTGGAGTTCAAGTTGCGGGAGGCTCAGCGACGGTCCTGGATTCGGGAATTACAGAAACACAACCAGACTTGGCTCAGGCAGTACATCCGGAGAGCAATCCCACAGACCAGACGAGCGACAGTCAACTATTTGAACATGATGATGCGGTCGGATGTTTCGAAGATATCATTAAGGATTTGACTGAAGCCACTTCTTGGGGACGGACCTGTGTTGCCAAAAGGCGTTTAATGCTGAAGCAAGTTTTATCGTCTAAGGCTAATTCTTCTGTTAAAAAGTATGTCGCTCAATGCAGGCTTTTCTGTCTTTATATGAAGTCCAGAGGCCTAAGATTGGTTTTGCCTTATGATAGTTTACTTATATCTGAATACCCGTCTAATCATCACGAAACCAAAAAATCATATGCTGTTGTTTTGTCGGCGTTTTGTGCGTTAAAATGGGTCCATGATCTCATTCCATACGGGATACAAGGTAATCCAGTTGATTCTGCACTATCTCGCAACATTCTGGAGGCTAGTAAACGTATATTTAGCAGACCAGTCAGAAAAAAGGAGCCTATTACTCCTGATATGATACGTCGAATTTGTATTAAGTTTGCTTATGAAGGCTGTAATCTTAGTGGTTTACGTACAGCATTAATTTTTGTTTTAGGCTTTTATGGCCTCTTCAGGGTTAATGAGCTTTTGGATATACAGGCTTCGGATATTGTAGTTTTTGATGATCATCTAGAGATTAATGTTAAGCATAGCAAAACTGATCAATATAAGCAAGGCAATATTGTGTTTATTTCTAAAAGTGGTGGTCTTGCATGTCCTCATTCATTATTAGCCCGTTATTTTTCAGCAGCAAGTATTGATCTAAGTTCATCTGCTCACATTTTTAGAACCCTTAAATTTGTCAAGAAGGGCAATTTGTATACTCTAGGCCCTAGGAGACTAAGTTATACTAGGTGTAGAGAGCTAATTAAAGAATCGCTTTCAGCTATAGGGATTAACTCCATCCCCTATAGTACTCATGCCTTAGATCAGGCGGTGCTACCTTTATAGCAGACAATCTTATGAAATCAGGTGCTTCTGGTAGGTTATTAATGCTTCACGGGCGATGGAAATCAGAGAAAGCTAAGAATATGTATGTTAAAGATTCTCTGGAAAGTAGGTTACAACTAACTAAATATTTTCCTACTTAGGCTTTTTCAGTCGTAAAGATGTAGCCAGTTTTCCCCTCCTCACATTGTTTGTACTTATTTGCCTAGCTTAGTGTGAAATGAATTCAAGCATCGTCGGGCAGGTGCTCTCACTCTGCCTGCCTTACAGTCTTGTGTATTTGTGTTATGCTTCAGCGTTCTGGAGAAGGAAAATGATTTTCCTTCGTACGAACGGAGTGAGAGAGAAGGAAATATAAGTTTCACGCACAGAATTTACACTTCTATAGAACCAAGTCAGAACTCGCTTCTTTTGTGGGTAAGACTAGCCTTAAACGGAATCTTCTTACTGCGATCTCAGATCTGTACGGCTTTTTCTGCCCAGATCTCGAGTTTCGTAGAGTGAACAGAGTGAAATCATCCGCCATTTTTGAATCTTGCCAGAATGCAGAAAAAACTTCACCTTCTCCATCTATAATTTAATGTATAAAGTATTTGACAAATTTGGTAGATCTTAACACATGCAAACTCTATCAGATCAGTTTCTATAAAAGACTTTTTTCCGTACAAGTGTGATTAATAACCTAAAAATACACGTGGCTCAACGATGCGACCCAGCCTAAATAGCACATTTTACAGTTTCATACTTTGTTATCATATAAATCTTTAGTACATGAATAGTGTTTTTTCTCTTATTATTATTGTTATCATATTATGATAATAATGAAATTCTGTTGTTTAAACGCCAACCGGGCATGTGTCCACCAATTTTAGAAAGTCGATGATAGCATGAGTTTGTTAATTAGTATTTTAGGATCTCATGATATTTTATTTTCATCAAAATTTTAGTCTATGATAGTGGAATTTGTGAAGATTTGTAAATAGGTGTTCTGAGGAGATTTTAATAAAGTTCTTGTTAGTTTTGAAATAATAATAATAATAATAATAATAAATATTAAATATTAAATGTTAAATAATAATAATAATAATAATATTTGTTACAGGAAGCTCACTCACCTACCTGTGATATACAGAGAGGTCATGTTCTAAATATATCAGTAATCACATAAATAAAGGAATAAAATATGTTCTAGAACTAAAATAATGCAGAAAGAAAAAGAAATTACATAACTGAGAATGATTCCAGAAATTTACATTTAAAATCAGATATGGTACACGAGTTTCTTAAATCACTATCTAAATTTTCCCAATCTTTGAAGACATGGTAACAAGTTCTTTCCTATCCCCAATTTCGTTTTACAGATGGAAGTTTAAGATCGTCTTTGTTGCGTGTACTGTAATTATGTACACTGTTGTTTCTTAGCAGTTCTCAGGATACTGTGGGAAGTTATTCCATTACCGCACTTGTAAACATAGAGGCAGCGATAAAAGAGCCTCCTTAGTCTATTAAATGGTAAAAACTATGCATGCACTACCCCGCAAGGGATGTTTCATTGTTTTCATGATATTGGGGCAAGTTTTCGTAATGGAGTGAAAATCTCAACTAGGCACAGTGACCAGGATGAAATCGCACTTGTCTTGTTTGCACTTAAAAGAGGGCAACCTCCTGAGGTATACCCAAATTTTCGAAAAAAGGTTTCCTGGAAATTTCAGTTCCATCTGCACTCTGGAAATTTCGGAATTTTCGGTTGAATGATTCGCTTTACGGAAATTCATCAATTTCCGGGTTTTCTGGAACTTTTCCCGGAAAATTTCCATACCATTTGTCCCTTTTGTTTTGTTTAGTTCAACAAAGAAATGGTACTGTTTTTCGTTTCAGAGTGATTTATTGACATAGTGAGTATGAATGTTATCAGGGTGAACGCTTGCAATTCACAAGGTAAACATGTTCAGCAAAAATAACTTCTCGAAACTAAATTTTATGTCGTGTCACGGAAAGAAAACGAAATTAAAATGTCATGCAGGTAGCAATAATTGGCGACTTAAATGTTGCTAAGTCTTACTGAAACGATGTGTTCTAGAGAAACGAAGATATCTGTTTACGTGCTTGATTTAAATGTGATTAAGATGACAACTACGGCGACATAATTTTGGTCAAACAGAACACTTGTCAGGAATAACAATCCCGCCCCTTTTCTGTGGCTGTTTACGAGAAAAGAACACGCACTTGGTGCGTTTGGACGATACAACAGATACGATATATTGTGGAACGTAACTAATTCATCATATTGTAGTTTAATTAACGTTGGTATAATATGGCTTTTTTATGAGGTTTTCTTGATATCGTAGGTGTCTACATTTTCCAGATTTAGTTGAATTTCTCGAATTTCCGCCACAATTCCAGTAGCTTTACTTCAAAGAGCGCGCTTTTAAAAATAAGAAAATTTGTATTTCGACATACCGCGGCATTTCAAGAGCTGGTCTCCATGAAAAAACCGATAGCATTTGTATTTTAGCTTCATAACTCAGTATTCAAGCCAAAGTGGAGGAATAATTGCACAACTGTCGTCACACATGAGGCGTCCTTTTTGAAAAGAAATTATAACATAACTAAAGCAAAGCGCGCGCTCTGATTGGTTAATTTAGCGTCTACTATTTTCCCATGGGTGTACGCTGCTGACGTGTATGCTAATGTTTACAAAGCAAATCTTTTGACAGACATTGTTTCCAAAGTAATGGCCGACGTTCTTTTGCCAGAAATGCGAAACTGTCTTCACAGTTGTGTGAAGATGAAACTTTATCGAGTTACTGGTATGCAGTCGGTTGTCATGAATGAATTTTCGCGCGCTTGTTTTCTCTTGTCATGTAAGACTACACGAACATTTTTTTGTGATGTAGCTCAATAAAAGGACTTCTGTTGTTCCAATGTCTCAATGTTATGTTATAAAACAAATGGTAAACGCCATAGCGTGCACTATTGAGTTATGGATGCACTTGGGTGGTTTGCTAAGCACTCAAGAAGCTAGAGTCGCACTCGACTATCGCCTCGTGCGACTCTCACGCTTCTTTCGTGCTTAGCAACCTCCCGCGTGCATCCATAACTCAATAGTACACGCTATGGCGTTTACCATTTGTTAAATATACTGCGTCACTAACAACGAAACGTAAGGTGCCGCATCCATTCGAACCAAGACTGCCTGGCACAGAAATGGAAATATTATGCGTCAAATGCTTTTGCCTCTTAGCTTTATTTAGCCTCACACACAATACTTTGAATTTCTGAAAATTTGGTGGGGCTGTGCGGCCCGCTTCCCAAAGCACTTACCCTATTTAAGACCAAAGTCTGTGATTTTTCTAACCTATTTATGGCCTGAGCCTTAAATTAATACCCTGTTTCAGACCTGCCGTAGTTCTCTAGTTCAGAATGATGTTAAAGGTATTGTGAATGGCTTTAGTTGCTGGTCTTACCGATAATGATGAAAAAAGTAGCTTCTCCTAAAAAACATACCTAATTCAAGACTAGCTTGCTTGCAAAAACCATACCAAGTTTGAGACCAAAATGACCAAGATCGATACTCTACTGACTAAAATGTCTTAAAAAAACATGTCCCTCTGACGCTGGCCATACCTATATAGTAGATATAAGGGAGCATCCCTCCTCCCTTAGGGTAGAGTCAGAGTGAAGTATCACAAGTAAATACATTTCGAAGCGCGTTGACTGTAATAACTGATACATGTGTAGTCAACTTAAATTAATTAGCCCTTTCTGTTTTACAATAGGTTCTGTACTAAACCTCACCTGGACGAAAAAGCTCAGGCTCTAGCAAATGGGCAGATCAGTGCGGTGCAAGGCGGCGCATTAAAAGCACATATACCCCTCACCCCGGGAATTCTCATGCACAAGATATCAAAACCCCAGCCTTTCTCAGACTTTGAATGAATATCTTTCCGGAAACGAAACACTATTCTTTCTGAGAAATAGCTCCTTGTTGAGTTTACCATTTGAGATTTTGGTTGAATGCAAAGCATCGTTTGACCCAGACCTCTCACGGCTGGAAATGTTTGAGGCACTGCCCAAGCTCCGGACTCCACGCGGCTTCTGTATTCTGTACTTTCGTTGTACCTGTACGAAGCATAATTTCCTCTGAAATGTTGTATTTCTGTTAAAATGCAAGTATGATATTGTCAAAGAAAGTGGCAGAAAGAATTGAATTTTATTGCCCTTCTCAAATCTCAAATCTGGAGTGGAGTAAGGCATCGATCAGCTTGCCTTGAACACGAAGAAATTGATTAGGAATTATTTAGCAGTAAAGACGGACTCCAGAAATGCTTAAAGAGGTAAGGAAATCTTATTTTTAACCATTAAGTTACAAACAGAACACTTCACATTTAAAAAAGAGAAAAAGTGTGGGGTGGAAGAAGGGAGGGGTTAGCACCAATAAACTACTCTTTATGCAAAAGAAATCAGAGTTCATCGCCGACACCGATGAAGTATATTTAATTGGACTTGATCAGAGTTAACCATTTGTGCTCGTTAATTCTTTTGTCTCAAGACTGAAAGCATCCGATTATTGAAACAGCCAGAAGCCAGAAATGCAACAACCATGCCTTGTAAAGGCTGATTTATAATAACATTATTTAAGCGATCCTACTGTCAGCCACTTAACAATGTCAAGGTATGTATGTAAGGTAGATTACATACCGCTCCATCGAATGACGAACACTGAATACTTTAATCGCATCGCATCTACACTTATAGCACGTTCTTTACTTCTGTTTTAGGCCGTTATCTAACGTAGGTTACCAGTTTGTCTTTCCTCTTTTCCGATCACAAACATTGGACGCCCTCAATTTAATTTTTTTTCGCGGAATAGGCTATTTTACAGTTCTGTAAAATGTAAAAACCTTGGCATGAGGGCCAGATTTTGGTTCACCTTAGTTAGTATGTTATGAGATCAAAAACTAGTTAGCACGATACTGAGTATCGAGGTTTGTATAATAACAAAGTCAAATCTAGCCTCACTTCTGTTCAACGGCCTGAACACTACGCAAGGAATTGTATAATAAGCTCTTTCCGAAAATTTCGGTTCAACGGTCACATTACTAAAATTTTATTAGTTTTTGGCTTCTCTGTAAACTTTCCGAGGTGAAGACAATTTGAAAGTGTATTCGGTTCAGTTTCAAATTTGCAACACTGTCACGAAGGAATTTCCGCAGCTGGCAGGCGCTTGAGAAGAGCAAGTTCTCAAGTTGGATCTGCACGAATCAAAGAAACCTACAAACGTTGCTCTTACTTAAACCCACACCTGAAACACGCTTAAACAACAACAACAACAACAACAACAACAACAACAACAACAACACAACCTCGAACTGCCGAATGTGTAAAATTTCAGAGTAGAAACTCTGACGAATATCTTCTGGTACAATAGGCCTATTTTCATACTTTAACATTTTGGTTAACTTGGCTCCGAGCCTTAGAGGAATAATTATGAAAAAAGCTAGTACCTCGCTGGAAACCTGGACTGTTTCTTTCGTATCTAAACGCGGCATTATCATCTTATTAGCTGCATTGTGTCCCGTTGTCCAATGTTTAATAATTCAATGTTGGTCTCGGTGGCAACATCTACCACACTAGTAAGTGGCTGAGACCCCGCCTGGTCAACTCCTAAAAGCTAACAAAAAGATCTCAGAATATTTAGAGAAAGCGCAGATTAACTACGCAAAACACGTTAGTTCACATCTGCAACAACATGCAAAATAACGCTGACAAAATAACTACAAATATTTGAAACCAGCACTGAACACGTCCAGGGTTCCCTCCTGCAGTCTCTGGCATTGCAAGCGCAGTGCTAACATCCTGCACTAGAATCGCATCTGACTGTGCCCCTACCCTGATTAGGGCGTACCCTCCTACTGGCTCGCTCTCTGTTGTCAAGGAAACGGAAACTTTATCTTCCTCGTTGTCTTGCGCAGTAATGTCACAACTGAAAGACCTCTGCCTGCCGTCGGACGAACTCTCTACGATCACGAATTTGAAGACACCGGTTTCGCTCTGAATGGATCCCTGCTTGACATCCCCATTGGTTAAAGAGAACTGGACGTCGCCGCTGCTATGAAGCACCAGTGTGACAAGAGGATTTGAATCTATTGCCGTGCCTGTTGCGTCTTTCACATGCAATGTGATGCTGACACTTCTTTCGCCGTCTTCTCCACCAGTCTTGATGAAGGAAACTTGGCCAACAATTTGTGAAAATTCACGAGCTGACACCTTGTACAGGACTTTTTCAGATACAACTTGACCACCATCTCCCGAAAACATCACACTGTTATGACCAGTTAGCACATCTTTGCAATCCTTGTTAGCGGTGGCTTTCCAGGGGAAACTTTCACTATCACCTTTGCTTCTGTCAGAACTTGCTGCCAGCGCGTCTTTAAACGCTTTCTCCTGATCCGGTGGAAGGTCATAGTAGATTCTCCTCTTGTCAGAAACATTATACCGTAGTGCAACCAGGTCTCGGACATCTGGATTATCCGTAGTGGAAGACCAGATGGTTATGGTGAATGTCTCTGATAGGTCGAGCAACCAGTGAAACTGTTCCCAAGACCTTTGAACAAGATTAGCACGGACAGGAAAGGTGATAGGCTGAGCGATCTGAGAGACAAGTTGCCCCATAGGAAGCACTTGAGACCAGTTGTAGAAGTTTTCTGGGGCTGTCATATTTTTCCCAGTTGTCCAACTAATTGAAAGAGTTCCATTAGGGAAGTACCTTTTGCAGAGAGACAAGAATCTAGCGTGGTCGACCGGAACGCACACCTTATCGTAGCAGGGACCGGGCAAGATGTCTGCATTGAGCCAAATCGGGGTTTTGACCTCTTGCCCGAACGTGATGTTCTGAACCATCTTCAGGGAAGGTTCCACCACCTCGATGGTCTTGAAGTCCAACTTGATTCCTTTTGTCGAATTCGTTGTTTGTGTCAAGAAGCCGTGTAATGTTAAGTTGCTGTCCACGTCTGGGGGATGTGCCATTACAGGAGTTCCATTCACAATGTTGTTCCGCATCAAGACATCTGCCTCTAGCATCATAATGTCTCCTAACAAGCCCTGTTCCAATTTCTCCGGTGAATTAACTGCGTGCAACCAAGTGATGTCAAGAGCGTCTCGCACTCCAAAGAAGGCCAGAATGTCATCTCGTGCGTCTTGGTGATGAATGGGTTTGCAAAGTTTACTTTCTTGACCTATAGCTGATGGATTTAGCAATCCTGAAGAAGACGACATGGGAAATACGTGAGTGAAAAGTGGGTCAACTAAAGGACTTTCTTATTTACGCTAAGGCGGCGTAGTTCACGCTGGCGACGTAACGACATGAACATAACAACATAATAGCAACATAACAGCATGATAAGGAGAAAACCTGATCTTTTCCTTATGCTTGTATGTCGATGTTCACAATGCGACACAAGCTACTATTTATATAGCGTTATGTCGTTTTTGTCGTTACGTTATGTCGCAAGTGTGAACTAGGCCTCACTTAATCATAACAATATTTCTATGAATATTATATGACGCACGGATTCCACAAAGATGAATATTTAATCAATACTGCTCAAAAGCATCATAATATGAATTACATGGCGTGTTTAGCGAATTCAGTTAAGAGCAAATACTCATGCTGTATTTAGAAAACTTACACATCGACAATAACTGAACTGCCATTCAATTAACAGCGAAAAGAGGTTGAAAACCTCACAACTTGCAATTACTGAGCTTACGTGCGCGTGCGAATAGACCGAGCAAAGTCATCTAGCTTAAATCGACTTCGCAAATAACGAACCACGTAGATACCCAAGATGATAGCTGTCCCAGAATCTCGATAGCTTTGGATAAAAGAGAAGTTTCTAAACTTACCAAGAGCTATTCCAATCAGCACGTATCTCATTTTGCGAGAAATATACGATGCTGTTTCGAGATGTCGTGACCACCTTGTGGCTCTCCACCACGTTATTCAATCATTTACCATATCTGACGTTTCCTAGGAAACTGTCTTTTTCTAATGGACCAGAGAAGAGGCCTGGAGAAAAATATCTCGGTGAAGACAACCTTTCTTTGGGGAAATCAGCCCTCTAAATATCCCTTTCTTAAATGACGATACCATTCGTTTCTTCAGACGCGGCAGAGTCTTAGCAGATGAAGATAGACGCACCACAGTAAACTCAATCGCAAGAAGAGATAAAACGAAGGAGGTAGAGGTGATAGTCCAGTTTTCGATCACAATGATAGAGGGAAACATATTTTTCTACTTCTTTTGAGGAAGGGTTTGTATAATTTGTGTAATTCAAATTGGGTTTCTGATAAGCCAGCTTTTTTAGACATCGAAATGTCGGAGGGGGACTACTAAAAAAGTTATCTATAGGGAAGCCCCGCCCCGAGGTCAAAACCCATACCCATTTATATTTCGACAGAAATGGTAGCCCTGTCACATACTTTCAATAGAAAATGGCATTCCTTTCACATAACTACAGTGCGCTTTTACCGATCCATAAAATTCCAATATTTAATTAACCGTCCGAACAAGAGATTCATCCGATGTTCATCTTTTATACACACAGACGATTGATCCATTTAAGGTAGCTCAAAACAGGTTCTAACACTTAGATTTTGATAGGTCGTTATAACCACTCTTTATCACTAGATGCTACAATCATGGTATCAAAAAACTGCCCAATCATTGGTGAACACGTTGTTATCATTTTCGTGCCTCAATAGGCTACCATAGCAACGGTATGACCTTCTAAAAACACCCTTAATTACTCATCATGCTTATTAAATGTTGATAGTATAAAAAAGTTTCACCGTGCCGTTTTTGAATTATAAGCCCCTAGAGCTGTATATGTATGTAATCAAGGGTGTTTTTAGAAGATCATACTGTTGCTATGGTAACATATTGCGTCACGAAAATAATAACAACGTGTTCACCAATGATTGGGCAGTTTTTTGATACCATGATTGTAGCATCAAGTGATAAAGAGTGGTTATAACGACCCATCAAAATCTAAGTGCTGGAAACTGTTTTGAGCCAACTTAAGCGAATACAGAATTAGTCTCTTCCTAGTTTAAGACGCATGTAAGCAGGTAGCTCGTCTCGACGCACAATTTGTCTTGTGCCTGTCTTTGCACTAAGACGCATAATCGGTCGCACTTAAAGCAACTTACCCGCAAGGTCATCCAGACGAATTATGCACCTCTCTACCACGGCCACGGCAACCGTTAAAGCGCGTCTTACCTGACAAATAACCTCTCAACAACGGCAATTTAATTAACGACTGACGAACGGTTCCTAACAAACTCTGTTTTTTTTATTATATAAGGCAACTAGGCTTGATTCCTACTTCGCGTGTGAGGTGTCATATCACGCTCCTATCTTCCCATAACGGCAACCTTTCTACAACGGTTACTTTCCTCTGTACCCAAGGTGGCCGTTGTCGAGAGGTTCGCGTGTACAATCCCTTATCGGCTGATAGCAAAATAGTGTTCTCAGACAAACTCCCAATCACTGTGGAATTAAATATGATTATTTTTCTGATATCGCTTTCGTAAGAAAGGCGTAAACTGCCTCAAATGTTATTTACTTTCCTAATTGTAAGGCTTGAAGAAACTGACCTTCAGTCGAACAAAGTGAAACTTTGTGGTTGACCTTGCGAAAATGTGTACTAGTTTTCAGAAAAAAAAACCCCGTATGTTTAGCTAAGTTAATTGCAAATAAATACATAGTTCGGGGAGCTTTTCAGTTACCATATAAACTTTCACATTCCATGATTACTTCTTTGTATTACCTTATAACTGAGGAGAGGAAAACCAGCATTCTGTGGCTAAAGTCTAGTTCACACTTGTGAGATAAGCTTAACACTAGTGAAATAATCGTGAGCGCCAGGACAAGAAAATGAAACATGTTTCTTTTCCTTATGCTTATGCTTGGTCTTATTTCACTAATGCTATGCTTATTTCACAAGTGTGTACCAGGCTTTAGGCTATCAATATATCTCGAACCGACTATCAATTAAATCTACCATCGCAAATCCTTTATCAATATTCTAAATGGTGGTAACTTTTTCTGCAGCCGTAACCCGAGCAGGGACTTGTTTTAGTGCGCAATTAGATTCCATTTAGGTCTGTGTTGTAACGCGCGCGCTTGATAACGCGCGTGCATTTTCATATTGCTGCATATAATCAACTAGCACATATCCACAGGTCGTCCAAGCGTAATATAAGATTTTGTAGTGGTGAACTGTCGCTGAAATATAAGAGTTTGTATGGAGATTAGAAGATGGCATTAAATTCGTTCAATGTACGGGTAATTTACCGAACAAAGACTCTTGAACATTCAATGGTGTCATTTTGTCTCATTCTGGAGAGTTTAAAGAAAATTTTGAGCGAATTTTGATTTATTTGTCCTACGCTGTTATTAATAACACCGTAGGGTAAATAAATAAATCAAAATTTCCTCAAATCTCCTATAAACTCTCCAGAATGACACCATTAAATGTTCAAGAGTCTTTATTCGGTAAAATACCCATACATTGATTGATTTCGATGACATCTTCTATTCTCTATACAAACTCTTATATTTCAGCCATCGTTTACCACTGCAAACTCTTATATTACGCTTGGTATTTTTTGCAACGGTACTGATCGCTTGTTCAGTTGCCCTGACGAAGTCTTTGTTAAATAGAGACGAAATATCGGCAAGTCATATTTCCAGTGTTTGTTGTAATATTCTATATGGTGTATAGATGTCTATGTGTTTTTATTTTTGTTTATAATATAAATAGGGCCCTGGCGCTCTGATTGGTCGAAAACCCATGTTTTATTTAACGAGTAAAGAAGCCTCGACTGTGCTCTGTTCTGTTGTAAAGCACGCAGGAAGCGGTAGAGCACGAAAGAAGTGTAGGGGAAAACACGAGACGAAATCGTGTTTTTCTTGAGTGCTCTACCGCTTCCTCAGTGCTTTACAACAGAACAGAGCACAGTCGAGGCTTCTTTATTTGTTTTATGGTAAAGAATCCAATAATAGGCCCTTTGCAGCTGGGGTCACGTGACCAAATTTTTCCTATAAAATTTTTATATTATGAGCTTTAAATTAAAGAATGCCAGAAATGGAAAGAGCGCATCGAAAATACCAAAATGGCCAAGTTTGAGGCCCGTGGAATTAAAGAGTAAGTTTATACGACAGTTTGAATTTTCGGAAAATTTAGAGGATTTGTATGGAAAATGTTGCTGGAGAGCAAGGCCTTGCTCTCCAACAACGCTTTCCATACAAATCTTCTTATTCTTTTAAAAATTTGGAGCGTCATAAAATCTCCTTCTTTAATGATGGGGGCCTCAAACTTGGCCATTTTGATATTTTCGATGCGCTCTTTCCATTTCTGGCATTCTTTAAGTTGTAGCCCATAATTTTGCTGAGTTGAATTTGAAAGGAGCTACAGTTATTTACGGCTTGCAGCCGCTTGCAGCAAGATTGCCCGAACTAGCGTAAAAATTAGACAGGCTAAACTACTCCCACCGGTTTTACTTCGACCACAGAGGAGAATATCTAGAGCAAGCTTTGAGCTGACCACTCGTTGGTTCACTTCGCTGAGATGACCAGAGAACGAGTGTTACTACACTGAATGTGAGTGTTGTTTTGAGCAATTGAGCATTTTTACAAAAATAAAGCTTCTCATCATAAACAGAAACAGCTCAATTGTTGTTTTCTGTCGCTGTTTTACTTCTTTAGTATAAGTTCTGCCTTCGTAAAAAATTTGTCTTTATCGAAGCACTGGTTAGGTTGAGAATTTGTTTATTTCGCTACCTGTTTTGTCGACCGGAATCTAGCAAAACTGGTTATTTTAGTACTGTTTTCACTCTACTATCGCTAACAGTGGTTTCCGTGAGCCATATTTACTGTAGACATAGAACTCGTTTCCACTGAGTTTGTCTGAATCACAGGGGATGTTTAAATTAGGTCAAATTTGGCAAAATTCCGGAGCAAAAATTTAAAAGCCAGCTTACTGTTATCAATCCCTGCTCTGTTCTCTGATAAAGCACGCTGTTTCAGCCAGTCAGAGAGCGCGTTATATGAAAATTTTATTATAACAGAGTATAAAACATAGAAAAAGCGCGTTTTATTGTTCTTCGCCACATTACCTCTATATCATAAAGCAAATAAATAAGCCTAAGCCGTGCATTACACTATGATAAAACACTTCGCACATTCGAGAACACTCGAGAAATGTAGAACACACTAGCACATTTTCCTCGTGTTCTCAAATGCCCGTCGTGTTTTATCACAGTGTAATACACGACTTAGGCTTCTTTATTTGTTAAATATATCCTATTATTGTGTAATCTATGTTAGGTAATAGCTTCGGGGCTCCTACTGATAGCAGAGATGCTTTGTAAGCTCCCTTAAGGGACTACCCTAAAATTTTACGTTTTGACTTTTTGCTGTTAAATACAGGTGTCTATCTATCTATCTATATTCAAGGATTTAGAGGTCAAATAACACACCGAAAGTACGTTTTAACTTTTTTCGACAGTGCCGTCAGTTCTACTTTTAACATTATTTGTAAGTGGCCGAGTTCTGGTGCATATGGCTCCCTTTTTTCTTTTCTTTTTTTACGTCGTTTGTGCACAGCACACGAAGCAGAAGGCAAGTGATATGTCTTCGTACTCATCGTAATAACTCTCACGAGTTTGACAGTGGGGCTCGGCCTAAGATTGGCTTCGGCTTCACATACCCTTCGTATATAACCTGACGGTTTACATTTAATGGCTGGTAATGGCCTCCTGGATCGATCTCCGCGTAAGTGTCCTCCTGTTGTGGAACAATGTCATCATAATGAGTAATCTGGCCAGAACGTGCGTCATCAACAACTTCATAAGTGAATTGCCCTTCAGTTTCTAACTCGTTAAGAGTAGTGTTGTAGTAACTCGGTTCTGTGGATGGTTGACTATATGGAGACAACTCTAAGATTTCTTGCGTGGAACCTTGTTGAGAATTCCTTGAAACTGACTTTGTCTCTGCTAGAATATGAAAGAACCAGAAAAAAAAAAAGAGCAGCGTGTTTTTCAAAGCTGCATTTTATTTCGTTTTGAAATGTCATAGATAGTAACTGTTTTGCTGATCGTCCTTCCTTCTTTCCTTCCTGCCTGCCTGCCTGCCTGCCTGCCTGTCTGCCTGCCTGCCTGCCTGTCCTCCCGCCCGCCCGCCCGCTCGCCCGCCCGCCCGCCCGCCTGCCCGCCAATAAGCGGCTAATACCAATTTCCCCGAGGGTGGCCGTTTAATAGGGGTTGAACTGTATACAGATAAAAAAGTTAAAACTCACCATTAGGATGCATTCGACGCCACATTACAATCCCACCAGCCACGATCACAAGAACAAGTAACCCAACAACTATTGATATTACCAAAGTTGTTGTCGGGATCCCATCTTTGGTGATAAACGTAATAAATCCCTCATTTTCATAATCACCATCTTCGGCAAAAGATCGTTTAAAGACCGCGTATCTTGTGCCTTCTTCAAGCTTTCCGTTTTTATACCTCAAAGCTGAAAAGAAAGACAGAAGGGCACCCCGGGATTAAATCAATTTCGTGCGTGCTCCGATAAGAACTGACAAAATGAATTATTAGGAGAGAAATGAAGCCCTCCCGAGTCTAGAAAAATGTATCTTGACTTTTATATATTAAAGGGATAAAGGGACCCTCCAGGTGCTGGTGGAAGAAACTGAAATGATGGCAATGAAGTCGCAATAACACAAAACAAACAAAAGACAACAACAACAACAACAAAAACAAACAAGCCAACAAGCAAACGGTTTCAACCGTCCAACTAATTACACTTATATATTATAAATTATTCTTTATTTTAAGTGGGGATTGTCCAAATTCTGACACCATCTTACGTCACAGTGGCGTCATACATTCTCAAAGTTCACCATAGTTTTCGAAATGTTTCAAAAATGTTATTCTAAAGGATGCATAAACTTTGAAGACGGGAAGAATTTTATATATTTGAAGTCTACTAATAAATCTCTATAAGTTCTCTTGGGGAAACGTGCTCGTTGCTAGTGTGAAAGACTATTTGATACGGGTATAGTACTTTGCTACTTTGCAATAAACGTATATTATGCCAATTACGATCTCTGATAAATCTGAGCAATTTTAATCCCAAAGCAAATCATTTATGACAACCTGTTGTTCTAGGCTTTCATTTCATTTTTTCCCTATAAAAACTTGTTTTAACTTTAATTTTTATTGGTTTTTGACTTACGTTGGGGGTTAAAATTTCAAACTTTAGCCAACGTGCTCTCAAGTAAATATATACATTCTCATAAATGGATGTATACGGTCCTTATGTTTAGTAGTCACGCCATTTGTTGTGAACTGACTCACATGATGTTTCTCTGCGCTTTCTCTTATCTTCAGTAACACCATCTCTAGAATAATGCTTCCTGTCACCAACAGGAAATGATGTCCGTGACTGATCGTTGGCGAACTCAGCCGTAATATAAGGTTCTCCTTTCACTTGGCTATCGTAATTTCGCATGACTTTAACGTATTGCTCGTCTGATGATTTTCCTGGGTTTTGCCCATCTGTTAAGGGTGTAACGATCATTTGATAAAAGCTGTAAAAGAGTGTATTAAGGTGTTTTCACATAAGGTAGCCTACAATAGTACCCAGCATTTTATAATAATCATACTTTAAGAGATTATATTACCAATGTTTCCTACAATAATGGTATCAAACAAACGCCCAATCATTGCAGAACACGTTTTGGTCATTGTTTTGACCTAGTAGGTTTACTATAGAAACATTACAACCTGCACCATTAATTTTAGTTTTAGGTGCTAGTAACTAGTAACCGAGCTTGGTAACCGCAACCATTTGTTTTACAAAATAATAATGGATCACCAGGAACCCATGGGTCATGGATTCCTGTGATCACATGTTAAGATGCAACTGTTTGCAAGCTTTTCTTGAAGGGAATTCAGCGCTACCGTAAGTTATTCAAAATTTAAGGTGGCTCTTAAAGTGCACCCAACCCCAAAAATGTTTTTTCGCTGAAACGAATCCACATGTTATTCGAAGCATTTGGGCGAAAAAATTTTTGAATTTGGTTGAATCCTCGATTTTCTGTGTCCTTTCAAAGTCGCACCTGAAGTGTTACGCGACCGCGTTTTAGGGAGTCTGGGGCGGCTTTGCTGATGACGTCTACCCAGGAACCAAACACAATGGCGCCTCAGTCAGCTCTCTGTATTTGCTTGAGAAAATGAAAAACAAAAGAAATCATTCCAATATATTTTGGGACTAAAACGTCCAAGTTTTGTTCCAGAATCATTTCTTTTTCGTCACCGGAGTCAGAGTTAGGTTTCGATTCGGAAGACACCGAAATAAACTTCGATCGAGCACGTTCGACAAATGTGAACTCACTGCTTAGAGCTTTGAGAACAATTTGCAATATTTCAAGCGACGACAGGGAAGACTTCTTTGCGGACGAGCTGCTTGTATATTAGGAATGGAAAGCTAGATACGAAGTGGAGGAGCAGGCAAACGAAAAGCAGGAATGAAAACTCAAGGACTGCTTTGGATGGTAATTTCGTCACCTAAACACAAGACTCCCACGCGTGTTTATAGCCCGTTTACATTTGTCCTTTGCGAGAATGTATTTTGTCAAGGTATGGTTGTTCTATTAAATCCAGTTTGTGTTTTACTTTCTGGGATGCTTCATGTTTGTAAGAGCGACGTAAGTGTTGCAGTTTTTGAGACTTGATGACCTCCAAAACACTGGCTTCGATTGATTGAAAATCGTAGAATTGTTTGGGCCTGTATTTTTGAAGCTGCGGGAAGCAAGGCGGAATTGGGAAGAAAACATTTCATACAATTACCGATTTCACACGTTTTAAGTCGTAACTCCAAATAACCAGTTTAAATTTTTTTCAAAGTTTGCAGTGAAATTCGTCGGATAAGCGAAAAGGATGTGTTCCCTAAGCGGTCCGCAGACATGAATGTTACGCGGTCATATTTTCGACACTATTGCATAGAATGTTTGTCGCACTGCTGATTTCCAAACCTTCGAAAAACTCTGTGAGTGTAACAATTTTGTTATCATGTAATTCTAAAGGATTAATCTTCGACTTTTATCTAAATCGAAAGAGAAATAAGTGTTGGTTGGCGGCGTACAGTTGCGACCTATTTACATATCAGTATATTTGGTCGTAACGCTTCTTGATCGATCACACAACTTTGCCGGCTATGTTATAAATACTGCGGGATTGGAAGACATAGGTTGTCGGTAGTATTTCGACAAATTGCTGGTTGGCTTTAAGCAGAAAATTTTGAAAATAGGGTTTGAAAGTCTACGGAACAAATTCAAGTGAGAGTTCTTCAATGGTTCTCACAGACTCAGTTCGCTCGTTTCGGTTCACCAAAATCAACCATCGTGTATGTCTTTATTGGACCGATCATCGCCAGTAAATTGTACAGTATATCTTTCTTTAGATCTGGGATATTGCTGCAACAGCCGATAGCACTTCTGGAAGGCATTTCTGTGCACTTTTCGAATGTGTATTGCACCATCGTGAAGGAAATGAGAGGACGTGAGATATTCGACCTTCCTGGGTAGACGTCACAACAGCCGCTGGACCCATTCTCCTCAAACTCGGTCGTGAAACAAAATGGCGGTGTTTTGGCGCTATTTTCGAGATTTCGTCGGGGCACAGAAAATCGAGGATTTAACCGAATCCAAAAATTTTTTCGTAGAGGTATTTTAAATAACAAGTAGATTCGTTTTAGCGAAAAAAAAAATTTGGGGGTTAGGTGCACTTTAACTGTTTCTTGAAATTTTGTTTTTAACTTTGAAATTAAAAATTAACAAGCTACTAGGTAGTCTTAGAAACTTTATGTACTTTCTTCTTCAAAATAGAAAATCGTAACGTAAGCTGAAGTACAAAAACCCACAAGATCGATCCCCTACACACTCAGTGAGGCCCAGCACAATCTGCGTTACAGAGCAACCGAAGGCAAAATTTCAAAACACTTACCTGACAGGTTTGCCATTACTTAACTCTTTCTTAGTTTTAAAGGGGACAGACACTTCTGTTGTTCCAATGTTGCCATCGGGAGGCGTCGGAGCGGTCGGTGGGTCTGAAAAACAACATATAGGTATAGGTACATTAGTTTGATTGAAACGTCAACATACTATCTGGCAAGGTGAAACTGATTTTGGCAGGAACTTACGTTTGGAAGTTGATAGTTTTTCCTAGCCAATATTCAACGCACAATGAAGAAAGGTGAGAGAGTTGATCCCACATATGGGCCATACTCCTCTAAAGTAATTTTAAGACATAGTACCCAGTTCTATCGTGGATAATACTACCACGGGTGTTGCTTGTATCACTTCGTTTGAACAGTCCAACTTCAGCATTAATTACTGCCATTTAGATGTTTCGCTCAATTTCAAAATAATATTGTTCATTTGCTTCAAGTCTTACTGCTTTACTATACAGCTGAATTTTTGGTAACTGCTATTTGCCGTGTTCATGAAAAGCATACATATCCTTACCTTCAGTTGTCTCATTTTTAGGATCGCTTTTTGGACCTGCACCCTTCACAGTTTCAGCCCTAACTCGAAATAAATATGTTGTAGACTGACTAAGCCCATTTACGACCGCTTTCAGAAGCGACGCAGGTACTTCCTTTTCGTCCGTCCCTCTCTCAGCTGTGTAGAATATGACGTACTTTGTAATGACACCGTGTGTAAACTCTTCAGGAACTGGCTGCCATTCCACCTCGACACTAGTACTGCTCAGTACCTTTACAGAAGTAAGTACAGGAGCCTTCGAAGGTACTGCAACATACAAAAATTTGAGCTTTTGTAAACTGGGTGCAAGTAGGGTTAATACCAGTTGTTATATTGAGATTAACTACTATTAGTGCCGATGGGAAGGGAAAGGGATTGTCCATGTACTTATTTTATGGTATACCATTCCACTTAAGATTTTGTTTTTCTTTAAAAATTTTGATAATGATCAAAAAACGACTTTTCCTGTAAAATAGTTTTCTCCTGTTCAAGACTGTGTGTCCGTCCTGATGGCCACTAAGTTTTCACACAGGCTATTACCCTTACCTGTTATCGACTTGTATATTGTTTGTTTTTAGTGGCGACAATGATTTGCACATGAATATAGCCTTATAGCCAACTTTTCTGCATGCTCTTCACCTTAGTTGAGGGCATGAGTTGAAAACCAACCGAGTCTCCCTACCTCTGCACCAAAAATTTAATGTTGTTTTCCTCGTACTTACCATCTTGGTCCGTCCATACAGTGATGGGATTGCTGCGTGGTCCATCACCTTTCAAAGTTGCAGCTAACACCTGGATGTTGTATGCCGTATACTTTATAAGTTCTGTTAACTCAATTTGACGGGAGGGTGAATCAACCCATACCATCGTCTCTGCATCTCCCTCGGACTCCTCGTAAATGACAGTGTATTTAAGGATTTTACCGTGCTGTTTATCTGCTGGCACTTCACACCAGGTGACTAAGATACTAGTTGAGCTGGTGTTGTGTCCTCTCACATTCTCAGGAGCAGCACCAGGTACTGAACAAAGAATAATGGTATTGATAGTAATGGTATCGCAGCTATTAAACGGATATATACAGATAACGTTTAAGAGAGCCCGGATCTCTACCGCGAGGGAATGGACAATGACGATCACAAACAAATTAACAGATAGAAATCAAATTACAAACGGTTTGTTAGCCTCTTCATTCTTGTCCAGGGTTTTTTCCTGTAACTATCTGAACTCCTTAAAAGTTTTCCAGCGTTTCGTGTTTTCAACCCATAATAGATCTTACTATATAGCGTCTCTAGCCTTTATTTGTTACATCTCTTCTGAACACCTTTACTTGTATGATTATTCCCAAATAATGCGAGGAAATCTGAACGCTAACTCACCATCTTGGTTTGTAACGAAAAATTCGGGATCGCTGTAGTGTCCATCTCCCTTGTCGGTAGACGCCAAAACTCTGACGCTGTAGTTCATATTCTTTATCAGCCCAGTTAGATTCACCTCACGTGTTGGAACATAGACTGTTGTGTTTTCAACGAGTAAAGAACTGATCGCCTGGTAGCTCACGGTATAACTACGAATGATACCGTTCTTGTCCGCAGCTGGAACTTCATTCCACCTCACTAAAAGTGAAGTGGAAGTTGTGTCGTTTAATCTTAAATCCTGGGGGGGAGCGCTAGGTCCTGAAAGGAATATAAAAAGTGTTAGATTTTTATCTGCTAACATGACGTAACACTGTTTCAGCCCGGCAACAACTTCACCATGTACACCATGTACATCAAGCAAACTAAACAATTTTTCTAATTCTGAATAACAAATGCTACTGACTGTAACACTGTGATGACTTTGATTAGCCTCCAAGTAGCTGATTCAAGACTCAAGACGATGCTATTATTACAAAGAGGGTGCTTCTTAATCCTAAACAACATTGCATTTAGGAAGGGGTTGACAAGCTTTACCTGATTCCTCTTGCTAATGTATGAAATTGCCCATTTTGCGGAAATCTTGTTGATTTTTCAATGAGAATCACATTTGTATTATTTTAAATAGTATAAATCTACTAGCGTTCCATCACGAATGCCGTTCTCTTATTTGACTGCACTACACGCTGTCTATTCTGTTACAGATTAGTGAGTAGCCTAGAAGTGTGCGGTTGATAACAAATAGCGGTAGCTACTTTGCATTTACAAAGTGTCTGCGAAGAGGATTTAGATAATATTTTTAACAACAAGTAGACTTGTACTAAAACAATCAAATTATTCGCTCTCGATTTTTATCGCGTGATAGTCGACGAGGGCCTAGCCCGAGTCAACTATCAACCGAAAATAAACTTGAAGCAGCTTGGATGCTGACCAACGTTTGAATATAAAAAGTAACCATCATAACGGATGGCGTAGTGGTCAAAGAGCTCGCTTCCCACCAATGTGGCCTAAGTTCAGACACGGCGTCATATGTGGGTTGAGTTTGTTGTTCGTTCTGGTCTGGTTTTTCTCCGGCTTTTGCGGTTTTTCTTTCTCTAAAAAACCAACATTTCTAAATTCCAAAGGGCAAATGGTTTGTCAGTCTTTCGACTGTTATGTTCTTTCCTGGCTAAAAACGTTCTGACTTACTTATTTCGTAAAGTATGGTTAGTTCTTGGTTATTCAAAGTGTACTTATCACTCAGTTAGTCAGTCAGGAAAAAATACTTACTATCCTCGTCCGTTCTAACAACAATGGGGTCATTGGCTGGTCCATTTCCTTTTACAGTAGATGCAAACACTATGATATTGTAGTTGACGTACTCCTTTAGTTCTGTCAAATTCTTTCGACGATCATTGGCACCAACCAAAACACTTCCATTGTCATTCTCTGTTTGTGACTGGTATGTAATGGTGTAACCCGTGATGATACCATTCTGTTTATCAGCTGGGACTTCATACCACGTGACTAAGATGCTTGTTGAGCTGGTGTTCTGGCCTGTTACATTTTGTGGAGCACCATCAGGTTCTGATAGAAAAGTTCAAAACAAGTTAACTTTGCAGTGATCGTTACTAGGCTTTCATATATGATTCCTACGAAGACTTCTATAACAACTGTTTTTTGAGGTTGTCAAGGAAATGTCTAATGTTAGTTGCCTGATGTAGCGTGAATACTGTACACGCGTGATATGTACATGCACGAAACATGGTATAACAGGAAGGTTGTTGCAGCTAGACGTCTAAGCAACCCACGGAAAATGAGCATGGGTCAATTACAAAAGTGAAACCACTTGATAGGTGCTTACCAGAAATTAACACTGGATGTGATGGAAACTTCCATTTCTTAACGCACACAGACAAAAAAAGTTTAGGCGCCAAAAGAAGAACTACAAAAAACCTTGAACAAAAACAAATGGCCTAGCAAGTGGTTGTTTAATCATACTACAGGACACAATCCCCTTATTGTGCTTTAAACAAAGGCATCTATCATGCTGATGTGCCTATGTACACTCTTTATTCAAGTTAAGTTTCTCATTCTTTCCTTTCATTAAATGCAGCAGGATAAAGAAATGCCAAGCAATATTCTCGTTGGCCCTTAAATAGAGTGTTAAAACAATACAAAATCTCTGGTTGGGACGGCAAAGCAGTGACTTCTGCGGCTTAACAGAGATGGTCACTTAACGCAAATCTGGTTTCCAGTATTAAACTGATTATGTACGAAGACATGATTAATCATTGTAGTTATGCACACAACTTAAGCAGTTGTGAAATTAAAGCCTGAAAGGAAAAAAAAAAAAAAAAAAAAATTCAAGCCTGAACGGGATTCGAACCTATGACCTCTGCGATAACGGTGCAGTGCTCTACCAACTGAGCTATCAAGCCGTCTGAGAGCTGGTTATCCTAAGAGTTCGTAATATACCCGTAGATGGTGAAGAACATAAGTGAATATATGAAAATCATATATTTGAACTGCGGAGAAAGAAGTATGAAGACATGATTGATCATCGTAGTTATGCACACAACTTAAGCAGTTGTAAAATTACAGCCTGAAAAAAAAAAAAAAAAAAAAAAAAAATTCTAGGCCTGAACGGGATACAAACCCAGGCTTTAATTTCACAACCGCTTAAGTTGTGTGCATAACTGCGATGATCAATCATGCCTTCATACTTCTTTCTCTGCAGTTCAAATATATGATTTTTCACATATTCACTTGTAAACTGATTATATTAGTACATTTTTGCGACCGGGTAAAGAGAGGGTGACGACTTAGCTGTACTTCCAATACTGCCTAAAATCGATCGTTTTTGTTTAAAAAACAATCCTTGATGTTCCCGTAATGATTTGATTTAACACACTGAAGGAATGAAAATTATCTGTACATGTATATGGTCTATTAACAGGCATAGTTAGTGCGCTCGCCACGGAATCGAGAGGTCCTGGTTCGAGTTCTGGTCGAAGACATCAAATGTCATTGTGTCGTGTTCTTGGGCGGGACACTTAACTCTCACAGTGCCTCTCTCCACCCAGGTGTAGAAATGGGTACTGGCGAACTTAATGCTGGGGCTTATCATGCAATAGACTAGTGTTTCAACTAGAGAGAAGTAGAAACACTCCTAGTCGCTTGATGCCACTGAAAGCGGAGTTACGCGCCTGCCTTATGGGCAACTTGGCTCGTACTATGCAGACTTTCCCTATATGATCTCTTACCATGTAAACCGTTTATGAAATTCTAATACTAAACATTCCTACCCAGTCATATATGCAAAGCTCACGGGTTATTTTCTTTGAGATCGTTACTTACACAAATTTGATATCAATGATACGTTTTTTTAACCTCTGACCGGCTAAAAAAGCCCATTCTACGCAGGAGAGGTCAGCTCAAACGTGATTAAGAAACAAGAACCAAGCAGCCACAAAATCCACCATAACACCCACAAGAAAAGGATTCAAATTAAAATTACTCACTGTCATGGTCTGTTCTAACTACAATGACAGGGTCATTGGGTGGTCCATTTCCTTTCACAGTAGATGCAAACACTGTGACATTGTAGTTGACGTACTCCTTTAGTTCTGTCAAATTCTTTCGACGATCATTGGCACCAACCAAAACACTTCCATTGTCATTCTCTGTTTGTGACTGGTAAGTAATGGTGTAACCCGTGATGATACCATTCTGTTTATCAGCTGGGACTTCATCCCACATGACTAAGATGCTTGTTGAGCTGCTGTTCTGGCCTATTACGTTTTGTGGAGCACCGTCAGGTTCTGATAGAAAAGTTCAAAACAAGTTAGCTTTGCAATGACTGTCACTAGGCTTTCATATATGATTCCTACGAAGATGTCTAAAAGAAGTGTTTCTTAAGGTTGTCAAGGACCTGTCTAATGTTAGTTGCCTGATGTAGCGTGAATACTGTACACGCGTGATATGTACATACAAGAAACATGTTGTAACAGAAAGTTTGTTGCAGCTAAACGTCTAAGCAACCCACGGAAAATAGGTGCTTACCAGAAATTAACACTGGATGTGATGGAAACTTCCATTTCTTAACGCAAAGAGACAAAAAAGTTTAGGCGCCAAAAAAAGAACTACAAAAAACCTTGAACGAAAACAAATGGCCTAGCAAGTGGTTGTTTAATCATACTTTGGAGTACAGGACACAATTCCCTTATTGTGCTTTCAACAAAGGCATCTATCATGCTGATGTGCCTATGAACACTCTTTATTCAAGTTAAGTTTCTCATTCTTTCCTTTCATCAAATGCAGCAGGATAAAGTAATGCCAAGCAATATTCTCGTTGGCCCTTAAATAGAGTGTTAAAACAATACAAAATCTCTGGTTGGGACGGCAAAGCAGTGACCTCTGCCGCTTAACAGAGGTGGTCACTTGACGCAAATCTGGTTTGCAATATTAAACTGATTATGTATGAAGACATGATTGATCATCGCAGTCATGCACACAACTTAAGAGCAGCTTCGTCTAAATATCAACTAGACTTGGAAATAGCGAAAAAATCGAATTTCTTCAAACTCGCCCACAATGAAGCCCTACGGGCACTAGTTACAAAAATATTGTTTTAAGCTCGATAAATCAAAAATTATTTTTTTTACGCAATTTTTTCGTTTCGATGTCCCAAATCGGCCATAATCGATCGAAAATGAGCGGCATATTCAGAGGCTTGTAAACTCAAAAGTAAAAATCTTCATTACAAACTGATGGTACGTCGTATTTGTACTTTCTTTCTTGTCTATTTAGAGCTAAATAGATCGCGATTTGATTAGAACTAAAATATTTGATGAATTTTCTAAATTAACGGCTCAAGACAGCTTAACAAGAGGTCTACATTTAGCCTATTTTCAAATGCTAAAAAGGCGTTCTGGTACACGGCTTTTCCCAAAACGACTAGTTTGGTCTGAAAGAGCATTGTTTTTTCTTCAAATTAGTGAAATAAAATTTTTGGGTAAATAAAATCGTGAGCGCTGAGATAGCGAACTAAATGCAGCACTTCTTTCTGAAAACGTGACCTTTGACCCAAGCGTTACGAAACCGATTACTGCAAGAAAACCCGGAAGAAAAGCAAACGCTTCGTTATTTTGAAACAATTTCTAGTGATATCTCTCTGAAACCATGATTGCAAGATTCTCTTTCCAGATATGAAATCTTACAGGGTCAAAGAAGGAGCTAAAGGGCGCATTTTGTTACAATAACCTTGTTTGCTGAGAATTGACTTGAAGTCAATTCCAGTGAAATTTGCAAACTTGAAGTATGTTAGCCGATACTTACCTGAATATTTATACTTACAGAGGAGTCGTCTTCTTGGATTAACCTTCAAAAGAAGCTGGACTCAGATTTGGAAACCTCTAAAGGAAGAAATGTTTAATGTTCCGTGACCTGCCCGCAGCTATAAATTCCATGCACATGCCAACCGCATGTTTGTCGTAAAACTAACTGACCTCCACTGACAGTTTCCACGGGCAACCCCAAAATAAACAATCCCCAAAAATGTAAAGTGAAATTTGCTGTCTTCATGAACAGTTAGAAGCTAGAGTCAAGTTCCATCACCGTTTCAAAGTGCTTGATTTTATTTGTTTGCGTCGACTTTGTTCACTCAATTCTTCTTACTGTCACTCTCGAATTCCGCGAATCGGTCACGCCAAAACAGTGCAGACCGTGCAGACTGCAGACACTTGTTTGGACCTTTCATTTTGACTCATTTTTTTTTGGCTCTAGTTACAAAATAGTGTTCAATATATCTGAACGTTTGTCATTTATCCACAGGCCACACAAGCGCAGTATTTGACGTTAGATTCAATAGACAAACGCATACAAGACTTTGTGTGGGAAACTTACTCAGTCTGCATATGGTCTACAGTGTTTTGGCGTGACCGATACTACGCAGTATTCGAACGTGACAGTAATTATTGAGTGAACAAAGTAAAATCGAGCACTTTCAAAAGGTAATGGAACTTGACTCTAGCTTCTAACTGTTCATGAAGACAGCAAATTTCACTTTACATTTTTGGCGATTCTTTATTTTGGGGTTGCCCTAGGAAACTGTCAGTGGAGGTCAGTTAGTTTTACGACATGCGGTCGGCATGTGCATGGAATTTATAGCTGCGGGCAGGTCACGGAACATTAAACATTTCTTCTTTTAGAGGTTTCCAGATCTGGGTCTAGCTTCTTTTGAAGGGTTAATCCAAGAAGACGACTCTTCTGTAAATATAAATATTCAGGTAAGTATCGGCTAACATACTTCAAGTTTGCAAATTTCACTGGAATTGACTTCAAGTCAATTCTCAGCAAACAAAGTTATTGTAACAAAATGCGCCCTTTAGCTCCTTCTTCGACCCTGTAAGATTTCACATCTGGAAAGAGTTTCTTGCAGGCATGGTTTCGGAGAGATATCACCAGAAATTGTTTCAAAACAACGAAGTGTTTGCTTTTCTTCCGGGTTTTCTTGCAGTAATCGGTTTCGTAACGCTTGGGTCAAAGGTCACGTTTTCAGAAAGAAGTGCTGCATTTAGTTCGCTATCTCAGCGCTCACGATTTTATTTACCCAAAAATTTTATTTCACTAATTTGAAGAAAAAACAATGCTCTTTCAGACCAAACTAGTCGTTTTGGGAAAAGCCGTGTACCAGAACGCCTTTTTAGCATTTGAAAATAGGCTAAATGTAGACCTCTTGTTAAGCTGTCTTGAGCCGTTAATTTAGAAAATTCATCAAATATTTTAGTTCTAATCAAATCGCGATCTATTTAGCTCTAAATAGACAAGAAAGAAAGTACAAATACGACGTACCATCAGTTTGTAATGAAGATTTTTACTTTTGAGTTTACAAGCCTCTGAATATGCCGCTCATTTTCGATCGATTATGGCCGATTTGGGACATCGAAACGAAAAAATTGCGTAAAAAAATAATTTTTGATTTATCGAGCTTAAAACAATATTTTTGTAACTAGTGCCCGTAGGGCTTCATTGTGGGCGAATTTGAAGAAATTCGATTTTTTCGCTATTTCCAAGTCTAGTTGATATTTAGGCGAAGCTGCTCTTAAGCAGTTGTGAAATTAAAGCCTGAAAGAAAAAAAAAAATTCAGGCCTAAACGGGATTCGAACCTATGACCTCTGCGATAACGGTGTAGTGCTCTACCAACTGAGCTATCAAGCCCAAGAGTTCGTAATATACCGGTAAATATACCCGTAGATGGTGAAGAACACAAGTGAATATATGAAAAATCATACATTTGAACTGCGGAGAAAGAATTATGAAGACATGATTGATCATCGTAGTTATGTACACAACTTAAGCAGTTGTGAAATTAAAGCCTGAAAAAAATTTCTAGGCCTGAACGGGATAAAAACCCAGGCTTTAATTTCACAACCGCTTAAGTTGCGTGCATAACTACGATGATCAATCATGCCTTCATACTTCTTTCTTCGCAGTTCAAATATATGATTTTTCATATATTCACTTGTAAACTGATTATATTAGTACATTTTTGCGACCGGGTACAGAGAGGGTGACGACTTAGCTGTACTTCCAATATTGCTTAAAATCGATCGTTTTTGTTTAAAAAACAATCCTTGGTGTTCCTGTAATGATTTGATTTAACACACTAAAGGAATGAAAATTATCTGTACATGTATATGATCTATTGTGAAGGCACGGCGGCCCCATGGTTAGTGCGCTCGCCACGGAATCGAGAGGTCCTGGTTCGAGTCCTGATCGAAGACATCAAATGTCATTGTGTCGTGTTCTTGGGCAGGACACTTAACTCTCACAGTGCCTCTCTCCACCCAGGTGTAGAAATGGGTACTGCCGAACTTAATGCTGGGGCTAATCATGCAATGGACTAGCATCTCAACCAGGGAGAAGTAGAAAAACTCTTAGTCGCTTGATGTCACTGAAACCGGAGATACGCGCCTGCCCTATGGGCAACTTGGCTCGTACTATGCAGACTTTCCCTATATGATCTCTTATCATGTAAACCGTTTATGAAATTCTAATATCGAACATTTCTACCCAGTTATACTTGCAAAACTCACGGGTTATTTTCTTTGAGATCGTTACTTACACAAATTTGATATCAATGATACGTTTTTTTACCCTCTGACCGGCTAAAAAAGCTCATTCTACGCAGAAGAGGTCAGCTCAAAAGTGATTAACAAACAAGAACCAAGCAGCCACAAAATCCACCATAACACCCACAAGAAAAGGATTCAAATTAAAATTACTTACTGTCCTGGTCTGTTGTAACTACAATAACAGGGTCATTGGCTGGTCCATCTCCTTTCAAAGTAGATGCAAACACTGTGATATTGTAGTTGACGTACTCCTTTAGTTCTGTCAAATTCTTTTGACGATCATTGGCACCAACCAAAACATTTCCATTGTCATTCTCTGTTTGTGAGTGGTATGTAATGGTGTAACCGGTGATGATACCATTCTGTTTATCAGCTGGGACTTCATCCCACATGACTAAGATGCTTGTTGAGCTGCTGTTCTGGCCTCTTACGTTTTGTGGAGCACCGTCAGGTTCTGATAGAAAAGTTCAAAACGAGTTAATTTTGCAATGATTGTCACTAGGCTTTCATATATGATTCCTACGAAGATTTCTAAAAGAAGTGTTTCTTAAGGTTGTCCAAGACATGTTTAATGTTAGTTGCCTGATGCAGCGTGAATACTGTACACCCATGATATGTACGTACAAGGAACACGGCATAACAGAAAGGTTGTTGGAGTCAAACGCCTATTAAGAAGCCGGCCCTGAGAAATGAGTATGGGTCACTTACAAAAGTGTGACCATTTGACATGCGTTTAATCAGCATAAATTTGCCTTGTATGTGGTGGAAACGTCCAATGTTTCAACGCCTAACACAGAAAAAACGCGTAGCCGCTCAAAAGAACTAGAAAAAAGCTTAAACGAAATCAAATGGCCAAGCAAGCGGCTGTGCAATGATACCCTGGAGTACAGGACACAATCCCCTGATTTTGCTTTCAACAAAGGTACCTAGCATATTGACGGATGTGCTTATGTACATTCTTTATTTAAGTAAAGTTTCTCACTCTTTCCTTTCATCAGCTGCAGCAGGGTAAAGAAATGACAAACCATATTTTCGTTGGCCGTTTAATAGAGTATGGAAACAATTCGAAAATAATTTTCTGGTTGGAACGGCAAAACGGTGACCCCAGCCGCTTAACAGTGATGGTCGCTTAACGCAAATCTGGTTTGCAGTATAAAACTGATATTTTAATACATATTTTTAGAACTCTGACAACTGTCCGCTAAAGATAGGGCACTGGCCTAACTGTACTTTCAATACTGCGTATATATTTAACAAATTGACGTCATCTTTTTATGCGTCTGTCTATTGATGATAAGTTGCGTCATGACATTGTCAAAGTGGCCGTGGAGACACGAGCCGAAGGCGAATGGTTCCGCAGTAAACTTTGAAAATGTTATGACGAAATTTATCATCAATAAGAGGACAGGCCTATAAAAAAACTGACGTAAACTTGTTTTTTACAATAACAAGACCCCAAAATGGTCAAATGCTGGTAATAAATGAGGGGAAAAGAGGCGTTAACTTGCCGTAAATAAAGATAAGTAAATTTTATTCAAAAGGTCGCGAACATTGTCAATAGCTTTTGTCGCTTTTTGATTGGCTACTCAAAGAAGTCCATAGAATCTCATTGACTAAAAAGTTGACAGTTTGACCGCTGAAAGTGGAACGTGAAAGTTTGCATAAATTAAAAGTTTATTCGTCTGTACTCTTATTGATGATAAAAATGAGACAATCAGCGCGCGAGAAATTAGACAGTTATTGTAAAAATTGGGTCATTGACCAAGTGTGAGCTCAAGATGGCTGGATATTGGCCAAATTATTTTTTTGCGTGTTTGTGGACCGAGACGAAATATCCATCCATCTTGATCAAACAAGCTTGTAGGTCAATAAAGGATTTATCATTTGGCTAAATTTAACATAGTGCCAAGAAAGCTGAATCTTGCCCGCTTGGATAGCCAATCGCAGTACAGGAGTTGATTCATTTTACCCGGTCACAGAGCTAGCCATATAATAACAATAGTTCATGTTTAAAAAACAATCTTTGGTCTTCCCGTAATGATTTGATTTTAAAACAAAGAAGAGGCAAGAAAATCATTTCTACTGATATGATCCCTTACCATGTAAACAGCTTATGGAATTCTAATACCGCACATTTCTACCGTCCTTCAAAGTGCACGGGTTATTTTCTTTGACGAAATTCCTTTCATTGATAATTTCAGTTTTCTGTCTCTAACTAGTTAAAGAAACCAATTTTACACGGAGAGATCAGCTCCAAAGTGATTAACAAACAAGAACCAAGCAGCCACAAAATCCACTTTAATAGCCCCACAAGAAAATGATTCAAATATAAAGCACTTACTGTCCTGGTCTGTTCTAACTACAATGACAGGGTCATTGGCTGGTCCATTTCCTTTCACAGTAGATGCAAACACTATGATATTGTAGTTGACGTACTCCTTTAGTTCTGTCAAATTCTTTCGACGATTATTAGCACCAACCAAAACACTTCCATTGTCATTCTCTGTTTGTGACTGGTATGTAATGATGTAACCCGTGATGATACCATTCCGTTGATCAGCTGGAACTTCATCCCACGTGACTAAGATGCTTGTTGAGCTGGTGTTCTGGCCTGTTACATTTTGTGGAGCACCATCAGGTTCTGATAGAAAAGTTCAAAACAAGTTAATTTTGAAATGATTGTCACTAGTCTTTCATATATTATTCCTACGAAGACTTCCAAAAGAACTGTTTCTTAAGGTGATTCCTCACATTTGCATGGCGCATCCTTATTGCGCATAATTTATGGCGTCTTTAGCGCGCGTTCGTGCACGCGCACATTGAAAACATGGTGGATTTGCCTTAATATTGAGTTCTGTCAGTTGAAAAATGGCTATAGCTCACTAACGAGCTTGAGCACCCCAAATTTTTTCCAGTCATGTTAATCAACTAATCATTAGCTTTGCGTGACAAAAGACTGATCTGATTTCTACAGTAGAAAATTGAATAAATAAGGAAAATAGCAGCTGCACTGTAGTATTTTCTATTTTGCAGTTTGATAGCCGTGGCAAGCAATTTGGTTCCAATATTTTAACAAGGATTCAGCTGTCTGTTAAAATCAAACTTAATAAGTTTATTTGTGTCCGACACAAGTGTTGACTGTAGTTTGAGGCGTGTTTTCATGAGTCTGGGCTCACAAAGAGTTTACAATAACTTGGAATGCGTTCTTGTAATAAGCATCAAATAGTGCTAAAATGGGACAGTTTTAATGCCTCACTGCTCCTTAACGAGCATGGGCACCCCCTTTTTTATTTTATAATTAAAGTTCTCATATGATAAATATTCAGTGGACAAAGTTTGAACCAAAATCTATGTGCAGTTTTATTTCAGGCGAATTACCTTAAGGTTGTCAAGGATATGTCTAATGTTAGTTGTCTGATGTGGAGGGAATACTGTACACGCGTGATGTGTACATACAAGAAACATGGTACAATATAAAGGTTGTTGCAGTCAAACGTCTATTAAGAAGCCGCCCCTGAGAAATGAGCATGGGTCACTTACAAAAGTGTGCCACCGGATAGGCGTTCACTCAGCAGAAATTTGCCTTATACGTATATGGCGGAAACCTCTATTTTTTTTAACACCAAGCAGTATTCTCGTTGGCAGTTAAATAGAATTAAAAACAATACAAAATCTCTGGTTGGAACGGCAAAGCAGTGACCTCAGCCGCTTAACAGAAGTGGTCACTTAAAGCAAATCTGGTTTGCTGTATTAAACTGATTATGTACGAACACATGATTGATCATCGCAGTTATGCATACAACTTTTAAAGCAGTTGTGAAATTAAAGTATGAAAAAAAAAACAAAAAAGTTCAGGCCTGAACGGGATTCGAGCCTATGACCTCTGCGATAACGGTGTACTGCTCTACCAACCGAGCTATCAAGCCATCTGGAAGCTGGTCACTTCGTGAGTTTGTAATACACCCGGGCCGTAGATGGTGAAGAATACAAGCGAATATATGAAAAAACATATTTGAACTATGGAGAAAGACATATGAACACGTGATTGATCATTGTAGTTATGCACACAACTTAAACAGTTGTGAAATTAAAGCCTGAAAAAAAAATTCTGGGGCTGAACGGGATTCGAACGCAGGTTTTGATTTCACAACTGCTTAAGTTGTGTGCATAACTGCGATGATCAATCATGTTTCTCCGCAGTACCAACATATGATTTTTCATATATTCACTTGTAAACTGATTATATTAGTACATTTTTGCGACCGGGTAAAGAGAGGGTGACGACTTAGCTGTACTTCCAATACTGCCTGAAATCGATCGTTTTTGTTTTAAAAGCAGTACTTTGGTGTTTCCGTAATGATTTGACTTAAAACACACAAAAGGAATGAAAATCATCTGTACATGAATATGATCTATTGTGAAAGCACGGTGGCCTCATGGTTAGTGCGCGCGCCACTGGATCGAGAGGTCCTGGTTCGAGCCCTGATCGAAGGCATCAAATGTCATTGTGTCGTGTTCTTGGGCAGGACACTTAACTCTCACAGTGACTCTCTCCACCCAGGTGTAGAAATGGGTACTGGCGAACTTAATGCTGGGGCTAATCATGCAATGGACTAGCATCTTAACCAGGGAGAAGTAGAAAACCTCCTAGTCGCTTGATGCCACTGAAAGCGGAGATACGCACCTGCCTGATGGGCAACTTGGCTAGTACTATGCAGACTTTCCTTACATGATCTCTTACCGTGTAAACCGCTTATGAAATTCTAATACCAAGCAGCCACAAAATTTACCATAACACCCACAAGAAAAGGATACAAATATAAAGTACTTACTGTCCTGGTCTGTTCTAACTACAATAACAGGATCATTGGCTGGTCCATTTCCTTTTACAGTAGATGCAAACACTATGATACTGTAGTTGACGTACTCCTTTAGTTCTGTCAAATTCTTTTGACGAATATTGGCACCAACCGAGACACTTCCATCGTCATTCTCTGTTTGTGAGTGGTAAGTAATGGTGTAACCGGTGATGATACCATTCTGTTTATCAGCTGGAACTTCATCCCAAGTGATCAAGATGCTTGTTGAGCTGCTGTTCTGGCCTGTTACATTTTGTGGAGGGCCATCAGGTTCTGACAGAAAAGTTCAAAACAAGTTGAATGGTGGTTGATTGGGCTTTGCTGTGTTACTATGATGAGTTACTAATTAATGACGTGCTTCTTTTAGCGTTTGCCATAGACCTTCCTATTGGTATTTACTAGTGTTAGATCTGGGTGTCCTGCTCTGTGATGTCTATGAAAACAAAAGCCTGCCAGAGATCACTATGCCACTTTAAGCTAGTAGTTTATGAGAGGAAGATCATTGGAGCTTACTTTAATGTATTGATTGGACTTTAAAAGCATGGCAAGAAAAGAAAATGAACTGCATCACCTCTTACCTTGCAAAGCCTCTAAAATCCCTAACGGTGTACAGTATTTTGAGAACTTATATTAAACAAATTTTTGAATTGACAACATGCGATTATAGTTCTTTAAACTGAACAAAACAGAAAGAAACTGCCACAACATGCACAGCAATTTCTAAGGAAAGGTACGGTATGTTGTCTGGTTTCTGACCAGTACCAGTATCTGACCAGTTTTATATAAAACCCATTTTTACGTTGTGCGTGTCATTTAAAAGGAAATTTTCCGAAAGGAATTTAAACGTTTCAGCTTTCGAATAAAGGTTTCAGCGCGCTGTTAGCTTGAGAAACAAGCCTTCGCGGTGAGTAAAATGGTCGTGGTTAAAATTTGCGATATTCAGAGGACGGTAATACTACCAATGCTAAACAAAGAGTCTGATACATGTGATAACGTTTTCAAAGGAAGTTCTTTTATTTTTGACGTGAAGAAACTCGAAGAGTTCTAGTGATCAGAACATCGTTTAATTTGAAATGAACTTGAACTTTTCTGAAATAACAGAAGTCAGAAACCTTAACTAAGTTTTGGTTTAGTGCGCCCAGTTTCCGACCATTTTCTTCTAAATTTGCAAAGTGTAACAATTTGTTTGGATAACTTTGTCCATGATTTTAAGATATGAATATAAGCTACACCAGGCAACACCATAGAAAGTCTATTGACTTTCATTTTCGACTCGAATTATTTCCTGTGTTGATTTCGCGTGACTGTATTAGCTGGAATAACACGAAGTAGAATGAAAAATCCTTTCTCCTTTGACCACGATGCTTGGTTACTAGCTAGCCGATTTCTTTTCCCGAAACAAAGGCCAACTTTGCAAGTAGTGAAAATAAGCTAAATACATCGTTTGACTGCAGAAAGTTAACTTGATGTTGCAAGTGTATTGTGCTCTGATAACTGACTCGCTGTTCGGATAGTGGGCAACTAATTAGCTTTGCAGATATTGAAATGTACGACGGCTACAAGTGTAAAGATGTAACCTTCTGATATCACATTAAGAGTAAATGTGTTATATCGGGCCAAATTTCAGATTTCCAGTGAGTACAGGAAGATACAGCAGTTCAATACTGAAGTCGGGTACGTTACTGGGAACATACTGAACTTACCATCCTGGTCTGTTCTTACAATAACAGGGTCACTGGCTGGTCCATTTCCTTTCACAGTAGATGCAAACACTGTGATATTGTAGTTGACGTACTCCTGTAGATTTGTCAAATTCTTTTGACGATCATCAGGACCAGCCAAAACACTTCCATTGTCATTTTCTGTTTGTGAGTGGTAAGCAATGGTGTAATTAGTGATGAAACCATTCTGTTGATCAGCTGGAACTTCATCCCACGTGACTAAGATGCTGGTTGAACTGCTGTTCTGTCCTTGTACATTTTGTGGTGCAGCACTAGGTCCTGATATAGAAAGTTCATTTGAGTTTCAAATGGCATAAACATTAATTATACTCTACAACAATAATAATCTTTCTTTGTACTCTCTCACACTATGATACTAACTGTACAAAAATAAAAATTAGAGCACTGGGTGCCTGGAATAATCATATGGGGCTAGCGGAGCCAGGCAGCCAGTTGACATCAGTGTCAAATGAAAATAAATTGCAGATCAGTAAGATAGCACAAATGCTCACATAAAAAGAAAGGAAAAGAAGAGAAAAACAAAGAGAGAAAAAACAAAAACGTTATTACGACGCTAATAGGGAAGTCTGAAATAATTACGCAATAGTGTGGTGCAAAAAGGCTAAAGAATGAACCAAGGAAAGCAAAGAAATAGGCTAAAGAATGAATCAAGCAAGCAAAGAAAGAACTGAACAAAGGACCATTTCGGCGATACCGCAGCCGTTTTAAATTCTACTGTTTCAAATAGCTATTATGGGATGCTAAGGGGGCAAATTAGTATGTATTCGCCCCCTAAGCATCCCAATGGGCTATTAGGATGAACAGAATTCAGAATGACCGCCGGATCGCTGAAAAGATCCATTAAAATTACTTTAATTACCCAGAAAAGTTCTGGAAGCGACAATTTCTCAAGACCAGTGAAAACACCAAATAAATAATCATGTTAGGTTCCGCTTTCTGATGTTTTCAATCAGCTTTGTCCTTTTCGTTTCAAAACTGTTAGAATCTTCTAAAAACTAAGCATAAACCTCTTCTTTCTTTATTATGCTTAAAGCTTAAACACTGAGAAAAATTCCTGAAACTACGGAAAGTTCTGAAGTCTGCAATGACACAAAATAATTAATTTTATGTAGTGGTTCTCTATATCTTCAGTTTATGGTTGACACAATTTCTAGTTAAAATAAAGATTAATGATTCAAAAGAGTATGTATAGATCTTAAGCATGCTAAGGTCAAGGTAACGACCCTAGAAAGTAGTACTTTTGAACTTTTAGGATATTGGCGCTATATATATATTTTATTATTATTATTATTATAAGGAAAGGGTGCTGAATCCGAAAGCTTGATTACTTTAAGAACTTTTACCCATTGACATCCGGAACTTTTTGCCAAAAATGTCTTTTTGATGCATTTCGGACATTTTTAGCCTGGACATGATCAAATTAGCTGCAATCTACTGAAAAAGACATTTGCAACATGACAGCATGCCTTTCTTTTCAATAGCATCAGGTTTTATGACATTTTTGCTCGGGCATGTGCAGAAACCTACGACTTTACGGTTTTCGGTTTTTTTAAATTTCTTTTCGCCTTTCCTTTTTCTCCTTTTCTCATTTTTTCGTTGCAGTGATTGACCTTCTACTGGGCTTGCCTCCAGTTCAAGAATTCCCGAGAAAGCATCATCGAGACGGAAAATTCCTAGTATGGAGAAGCCAAGTGTAGTTGAGGGAAATCTTGTTCCGAGTTTTTCACTCAAATTTCTGAGCATTTTCGGCTCAGTTGTACCGAAACCTCTGATCTCTCATCAATGGAAAGATGTTTTCCTCCTGTAGAATTTGAGTATAAGTGATGCCAATTTTGGTCAAACGCGATGACGTCAGAAGTGGAACAAAGGCCAACGCTCGTCACGGCCGCCTAAGGTAATGGGTTAAGGGATATCGCAAAAACTTTATTTAGGGTTTATATGCTGGTCCTGGAAGTTTTGTCTTCTTGCTTATAAAGCGAAAAAGCTGAAACATTTTAATTATGCAAACCAATCAAATTGATTCACCTAGTCTTTGAAATATATACCAATCAGCGCTTGAGATTTAAACCTTGATTGTAATTTAAAGCTAAAAACAAGAACTGTAGCACAGTTCATGAGTTGCTGTTGCCGCTATCCATGATATAACTACGAGATTCTGATTGACTGAGTCAGCATGCCAATCAAAATTGGCTTGCCTTAGCAGATTTCACTTTCAAGATTACTGTATGTGTGATATAACAAAATATCAAAATCAGATAAACTTACTATCTTCATCTGTCCTTTTCTCCAAGACTGAGCTCTTTTGACTGACCCCCTTGCTGTTGAAAGCTTGCATAGCAAACTCATACGAGGTGAACTCCTTTAAGGATGATATCTCGTACGAAGTGGTTTCTTTTCCATCAACGGTTCTATTTGCCAATGTTGGATTACTTTTTATGTTGTACAAAACGTAATAACCCAAGATTTCTCCTTTGGCTTGATCTCTCGTCAGCACCTAAATAATGACCATTGATAACAATATATCACTCAAAGTTACCAAATTTTGCAATACGGACCACTAAGATGGACTGACCGCTCACGAATTAATTTCGCCTTTAAAAGTGTATCCTTTTAATATTACAACAAAGAAATCAGTTTGGGTTTAAGTAGAACTTTTTTCCCTTAATATTTGGCGGACAATTTAAGTTAAACTTTCACGAACGCAACCTGAAAAACGAAAATACACTGTAAATCCTTAACTTTGGTGCACACGTTTTCCGTGAATAGATAGTGGAACACATTAGTTTATAGTAAATGGTCTGAACTAAGGAGTATCAGTAGTTCGTATAGCGTGTTGAGGCGGTTCTGTCTCATCAGCGAGACTTATTAGAATCTGCCAAGGATAACATCAGAAGCAGAATTCCTTCCACGGTACAATCGGCCTCTATACCTGACAATAACTTGACAAAAGACGAACAACAAGCACTGAAACGACTGAAAAACGACAACAACATTGTCATACTACCAGCCGACAAAGGACGTGTCACTGTTGTTATGGACAAGACTGACTACTTCGACAAAATGGACGCACTTGTTAACGACAAACAAACTTACGAAGAACTTAAACGCGACCCGACGCCAGCACTTCAACGTAAACTTAACAGCAAAATACTTACGCTTAAAAAGACTGACGCTATTGACACTCAACGCTGCTATCGACTGAGGTGCTCAGTACCTCAACCACCGAAACTTTACGGACTACCGAAACTGCACAAACTTGGTATACCGATGCGACCTATAGTGTCATTCTGTGGGTCCCTTTCGTATCAACTGTCTAAATACTTGACGACCATACTGCAACCCCTTACTGACAAATCAAGACGCAAACTACAATCTACGGAGAACTTTATTGACGCTATTAAGACAGTACAGATACCTGACGACTACGAGCTTGTGTCTTTTGATGTGAAATCGCTGTTCACCAGTATTCCACTTCAATTGGCATTACAGTGTACCGAGACCGCTATACAACAATCTACCGTTAAGCTACCGTTACCGACAGAAGACATCATGGACTTAATGAACCTTTGCCTTACATCGACTTACTTTCAGGACAACGGTAAACACTACAAACAGTTGCATGGAAGAGCCATGGGGTCGCCTGTTTCTGTTGTGTCGCAGAAATTGTGATGCAACACGTGGAGGAACGCGCCCTTGCAACTTGCCGAAAAACGATCCCGCTTTGGTTACGCTACGTTGACGACACCTTTACCGCCGTTCACAAAGACGAAATTGACGATTTTCACGACCACCTAAACGAACAGAACGCCGACATCCACTTTACTAAAGAGATCGAAGGAAATGGAAAACTTCCTTTTCTAGACTGTTTGGTAAGCTGCGACAACAACGAACTACGAACGACAGTGTACAGAAAACCGACGCATACCGACAGATTACTTGACGAATCATCCTACAACCCGACTTCACACAAAGCCACGACTATAAAGACTTCGACGAGACGAGCGCAACTAGTTTGTGACACACCGGACAGCTTACGTGACGAAAACAGATACCTTGAACGTGTTTTTCACAAAAACAACTACAACGCTGACTTTATTAGACGAAACATTTACCGACCTACTGAAGCTGACGCTACGAACAGGAACCCTACACCTGTTACTACAGTGACTATACCTTACATTAAAGGCACTTCTGAGACCATCTCACGGATCCTACAGCCCTACAACATTCTTGTAGCCCACAAACCTACAACTACGTTACGACACTTACTGACCAACGTGAAAGACAGAGACGAACCTAACAACAGACAGGGAGCAGTTTACAAGATCAAATGCTCCGACTGCCAGGCTTCCTACATTGGTGAGACTGGCAGAAACCTTAACACGAGACTGACTGAACACAAACGAGCCACGAGGAATGGTGATGCCAACAATCACATTGCTGTACATCATCAACTGACAAACCACAACATTGGCTGGGACTCTGCTCAGTGCTTAACCTACGGTACAAACTATTTTCAACAATTGACTCTGGAAAGCTGGTACACTAACCTAGAACAAACGCCTCTTAACAGATGTCAACAACTACCGGCGCCTTGCAAACGACTTATCCATGACGGAAACGAAACCGACAAACGGACTTCTAATAGACCGACTTAACAATACACGGACCAAAAACCGACCTATGGACGGATCGAAACCCACCAATGACTGATGACAAACTTTACACGAGTCTTTCAGCCAATACCGTCATGGCTATACTGACCAATCACGTTCAACGAACCACACTTATAACATCATCGACTGACAAAAACTATTCACTTGACGCTGAAGATGACTTCCGCTCAGGTTGTCGAAACGTCAGTCACCAACAACAGTTCTTCTCAGAACTACACTCACCCGGACGATCACACTATACGAACATTAGTTTATCATAAACGATCCATTAAAATAATTACTTTAGAGAACTACTGTACACTGTTTTGTCGCATTGGAGAATATTGGTTTCGTTTAAGTTTATGGAGCTCGCCTACATATGTCTTTCAGGATGATTTGTCTAGGAACGTTGTTTATTCCGGTAATTCCAGAACGCATGAACGTGTGCAGATGCCTTCAATGCGCCAGCGCAAAAAAATGTGCTTTGAACAGCGGGCATTAGCAAACAAGGTTAAACCCACAGCCAGGTACTATGATTCTAATCCTTTCCGATTACATGTAAAATACCTTCCTATCAGTATGCAATCTGTCATGGTTGTAACATAAAGGTGATTCCTCAGAAATAGAAATTGGCGAAAGTTTGTTTTTTTAAGCTTTCTCTCAACGTTCCCGACCAAGCACTGTTTCGGAAAATACAATAAAAAGGATAGGTCACCATGCTCGCAAAAGAGATATGACGGGCCAATCTCACCCAATTTATGCCTAATCATGCGCGTTATTTCATCGGTTTACGTTCCATTTTCGGTAGCGGAAAATATTTCATAAAAAGACTCGATAACTGGAAAGTCTCGATCATATGGAACAATGTAATATACAATTTCTGGAACGTTCACACAGTTTTAAACAACTCAAAACGTTTCTGGAGACATTGCTTTCAAGGTCATAATTTGCATCCTCAAGTAACGGTTTTGTGCACGCTTTTGGCTGTATGTTTTTTTCCTTCCGAACAATTTAAAAAAAAAAAAAAAGTTTCTCTTGAAGATGATAAATTGCAGGTCGCAATTACGTAATAAAGAATATAGGTCACCCAGCTCGTTTAAGAGAAAATGAGGATTTATTTCGCTGTTGGGCTTAGCTTAAGGAGATCTCTTGATGTTGTGTACTGTATTGAGAGAAAAGAACGAGAAAAAACATGGCAACACAAACAGTGGTTTCTGTAATAAACACATACACCAATAGCAGTCTTTAATATTGCATGATGGATCTCATGCTGAGGTTTGTTTGGGTTCTGTGCTGGCTTCATATCAGTACAGGTCAGTGGATTCAAGCAATCCTTGTCAATCACATTAGGAGTAGGAAAGTGCATTCAATGTCTGGGTTTTTTGTTTGACTTGTGAAGTGATAAGTCTGAGATTGCAAGATGCCATTTGAAACACTGGTGTACATGTAATGTGAATTTGCTGTCCATGAGGGAACATAATGGCTTGGATTGTGGAGCAGTAATTCATTACTCACACAGCAAAATAGTGCCTACATTTTCTATGCTCCTTAACTTGAAAGAAGCCTTTATTCTTTCAAACAGCTAAATATTTGGGTCAACCTAATTTATTTTTGTTCTTATTGAGGGTCTACTGTCTTAAGTGAGACTCCACAGAAATAGTTTTCTCCATAACTACTCTTTAAATGGTAAGGGTCGGTGAAAACATTGATAAAGTCGGACCTAAACACTGTAAAGTAAACTTAATTATGGGAAACTACATGTACACAGGCACACAAGATAAATCAAATCAGTGGAATCCCTATTTCTTGAACCCTTAGTCTTTTAAACCTCCCGATAACTCGAACCAAAAGTCGATTCCCCTCCTCAGTCAAAAGCTGTAATTTTACCCCTGATTCCTCAAACTCTCTGTTTTTTCGAACCAATTTTCTTTTCCCTTAGAGGTTCAAAAAATCCGGATTCCACTGTATATCCTATATTAATGATGTTCTTTAGTAATGCCATCATTAATTGACCACTGAGTTCGCGGTTTGCTCAAGATGGCTGGATGTTGGCCTCAACCTTTTTTGTGTGAATATGGACCTCAACTGTATTTCAGTAGGGAAACAAGCAAAAAAGGCTAACTTGAGACCCAGTCATCCTACTTGACCTTATGCTTAGTGCTATAAATGTATCATTATAATACCTGCCAAGAGACATTAACGGCAGTGGAATTGACAACAGTCACATCAAAGATTGGAGCAGTACTTGGAACTGTAAAAAGGAATTACACCACACCTTTAGTAATCAGTGACAAATGTTTGAATTGATTCACCTCATCATTAAAATATCTAGGAATCATGCAGTGCCTGCGCATTTTAAGGGTGAACTTGTATAAAATTATTACAAACGTTAAATGAACGTTGAAACTGCATTGTGTATATCGAGCACCTTCTTCATCTGTGGTAGTATTCACTACAGGGCTCCCATCACTAATGCCAACTATGTTTCTTGCAAACACTTGAAAGTAGTATGGTGTCCAAGGTGAGAGGTTTCCAAGAGAAGCGCTTGTGCTGGACACCACACAGGAACTATCTGACAGGGATCCTTGACAGACAACATCTACAAACTCTTCATTATCTAGACTTCTCTTCATTGTGTAGTTCTGAATTGCACTGTTCCCATCAAAACCAGCAATCCAGGAAATATTCACTACTCGTGAGCTCTTTGAGACAACTACCACATTCACTGGTGGATTTGGTTCCACTGTAAAGTTAATTAATATAAACACGTTTCAACAACAGTCCATGTACAATCAGAGTTCAACAGGTAACTATAGATTGACAAAGACTACATGTACATGTAAGCGGACCAAGTGAAAAAAAAAATAGTGTTTGATTAATTGAAGCAGTATGAATCAGAATAAGCCTAATCAAGGAGGCTATATTCCTCCTGGCTATTAAACTGAACAAACAAATGAAACCAGTTTTAAGGGAGCAGGGATGGCGCAGTGGCAAGAGCATTTACCTGCCAAAAATGTGGCCCAAGTTAAATTCCGGCTCCGTGCCATAACTGAGTTGAGTTTGTTGTTGGTTCTCGCCTTGCTCCGATGGATTTTCTCCGGGTTCTCCGGTTTTCCTCTCTCCACAAAAACCAACACTCCAAATTCCAATTAGACCAGGATAGAGGACTGGCATGAAAACCAGCTAAGGCTGATGTGACTTCCTATCTAAATATTTGTTTATTTATTTATTTTTATTTGTTTTGTTTTTCAGTTTTACCAATGATATAAATTGAGAAATGCTAAATACAGTTTCATTAGATCCTGGCTGATTCTTCTCTTTCCTGTGAATTTCCTTCTGAGGGGTCAGATCTCTAAGGCCACTGAAAATTAATGGTGTAAAACAAAAAAAAAAGGAAATGCAGATGGCCAATTTAAAAAAAGTTAAGAGGGTTCTCGAATTTAGGAAGAACCATAAAAGCAAGGAGTGTTAAAAGCAACACAGAAACTGGAAATACCATCTAATTTTAAGCACAAGTTGCTTCTGCATAGTTATACTGACAGAAGTTATAAACCCACATCAATATAATACAGTTATAGCAAAACACACCTTGAATAACAACTGATGTTGTATCTGATGAGTTACCAACATCATTAATAACAAGACAGGCGTAATTCCCAGCATCTTGTGGTGTAGTTGCATTTATTAGCAGCTGTACTTGGCTTTCATTAAAAAATGGAATATCCACTTGTGAGTCTTTAATCTCCACACTAGCATTTCTTGCTATCGCAGTTCCATTTTTTTCCCACTGCACTTCAGACAATGGTGGCAAAGCATTATACTGACATGTCAGCAGTAACTGTCTTCCTTTAATCACAAACTGTACTTGAACACCAATAATCGTCACTTCTGGTACAACTGCAATTGTGAAATTGTTTCAGTTATTTGCAAAATTGTTTCAGATGATCAAAAATAATAGAAAGTGAAATGAAGTCAAAATATTAAATGAAGGGAATGAGGTGATCTACTGCATCTTAAAGCCTATCTGGCCGGGCCAACTGGGCAACTGGGACAGATAAATACATTTGCTGAAATTATTAATAACTTATCAGTCATGAGCCAAGATTAAAACATGTACAAGGAACAATATGTACTTTGAAATGTTTTCTTTAAACAGTTTTCTTTGTTTGTACGAGAGATTTTAAGACCCATTCCAATGGTGACACTGAAAAGAGCACATCACCTTCAACCCTTGTAAAATTGCGATCACAGCCTATTTTCCTTCAAGTTGGGGTGACATTTCCACAAAATTGTTGAACTGAAGGTTCCACCATTCCAACAAAGTAAAATGTCAGTCCACATAATCTGTTTGTACATCGTAATAAAAAAAATAAAAACACCAGGAAGTGATTTGCACTATATATGTATTCATGCACTAATTGGTTGGTTCTAGAAATCTCACTCATTCCTGACCATTTCTGACACATCAAACCCTCATATAAGATTACAGAACATAAACATTCCTCAAACTACTCTTTACTCATTCTCAGTGGCAGCAACACTGAGAATTATCAATGATGTTGTTGGTTTTGTTCTTGTGTTGTAGTTAGCCTTAAAATATGCATAGAAGTGACATTAACCAGGCTGTGATCTTGGTTGATAGAAACATGATGTGTATAGCACCAGTAGATGAAGTAATCAATTGAGTATCAGGTGAAAACAACACAATTAAGCACTCACAATGTACTGTCAGTGTTCCTGGATAAGAAGTAACATTATTTATACTGTTATTTGCCACACATCTGTACAGCCCTTGATCTGCTTGGTCAACACTGACTATTGTCAAAGTTGAATTATTTCCTGTAAAAGAGACATTTATCCTCTGATCTGCTACATTTACTGCTTCTCCATCTTTTGTCCATCTCACGTCTGGTAAAGGATTTCCATAAACTTGGCATTGCAATTTAACATTCTGACCCTCTATCACCGTTGAATTCTCTGGATTGCTGATGAATTCAGGTTGAACTAGAAAAAAGCATCCAAATGACTTAGATGTGTAAATGTTCTTTGTTATAATTATATGCTACATGATCAAAATATACATGTGTGAAGCTCTTCTATATCACACTATAAAATAAGTGATGTCATATACAACGTAATAACACTTGTTCTAAAAGAATTTCTTATTGGCAAAAGCAATTCTAATATTGCTAATCACATGGAAATTTCGGATACCATTTTGAGCTAATTACAAAGAAACATAATATTTTTCACACTTTTTTAACAGAGGGTGTCTGGCAATAGTTTCCAGCACTTTTCCAACAGCTACAGTATACCGACCTACCACTCTTTATCAAGTAATGCAACAATATTGGTATCACACAAATGCCCAGCCATTGGTGAACCAATAGTGGTGATCTTTCCAGCATAATAACATAACCATAGCCACAGTGCAACATGTTACATCTGTTTAATTAAAATGGGGTTCATTATACCGAGGTTCTGTTCAATAAATTTTACTCTGAATAACTATGGCCTGATTGTTTGTTAATATACGACCCACACAGCACTGTGTGCTATTTCCTGAAAAAACTATAAGAAATCAAAGGCCTCACACAACCACAACTTCAAACAATCACAAGTACATCCAAATTTTATTTTGTCATCCTGTTTTCTTTATTGTTTGATTTATCAATCACAAGTACATCGGATTTCTATTTTGTCATCTTGTTTTCTATATTGTGTGATTCATTGCTTCCTTCGAATAAATCTTTGGTTGATCTTACTTGGTTTCTCTGGAATTTACTCAATTGCTGTGCATTCCAGAGTATTTCAAGCTCCTGGGTTTGCTCTTACTCTAAACTACACAAGGCTTCGATCCTGGAAAGTCAAATCAGATTCCTAGATTTTTCTTATGTTATGGTAGTATTTAGTTTTTCGGGACTTCAGTATTTTCAACCCTTTATCAAAAGGGTTTCCTAAAAGAGATTGAAACGCAGTTCTGAATTACATATCTTCCATTCAGGAACGTTTACACGGCTGATTTAAGACAATTTTGGCTTAAATCTGTTGTTTATTGCTTTATTTCTACTGATATATCAGAGGAATCAAAAACCAGTCAGCGAGAATAAATTCTGGGTAATTCGCGTATTGCTTCAAAGTTTAGACTATGCCCTCATGCTGGCCTGTGTGTAGGCTACTCTGATGATAAAAGTAAAATGTAAAGTAAACAAAATGCAAGCGTTACACTTCCAGTAGTATTACGAATGCAGTTTGATCTGACCTGAAGTCCTGATCTGACCCATGGTGGTATATATATCTAAGCAAATTCGCAAACACTGCCCGCTAGGTTTTTGCCTGGATTCGCCCGAATCCAGGCTAAGCTAGCGACCTTAAACCCAGGGGGAACTCCGTCAAGGCTAGGCTGGGCACATGGCCCAATGACTGGCCTATCTGCTGGTGGCTTGCTGGGGGCCAGCTGTCAAAAGCAGGGGGGAAGGGAGGATGTCTTTCACTGACACCTCCAACTAGCTAGAACTTGAGTTTTCAGTGTTAAATAAGCTTGATGTTGACTGTGTTTCTGGGTATTTTACCCAGTTGTTTGACCTTGTTTGAGGCTTCTGTGTTGACATGGCACCCTGCTGGAGTGGTCCATGCCACATGCATGCGTGATTGGCCAATCTCCTAGCCAGGGGGGTGGTCAGAGGACTTCTAGCCGCTGGGACTGTCTTTGAGTCGATGCGGGCATGTTTTTGCGAATTCGGTTAGATATACAGTGAGATATTGATCCCGTACCTAACAATTAATTTTTGTGAGTTATACCCCTTTTTGCTTATTCGCAGAAAATGGGCTTTAGAGGTTACTTGTTAATCCACTCATCGTCATCTTTAGATTTTTCTGCGTAACTGAACGTTTTAAGCCTGTTATTTGTTGTCAAGCAAGCGAGTTGCATGAACAGAGGGCTTGGGCACTAACAAAATAAAATGCTATAACAGCCTGTCACAAATAGCTACAAATGCCGAATCAGGATCATAAATGTAAAATAAACGGAATACAAGTGTTACACTTCCATATCATTCCGTATCTGGCATGATGCCCTGATCTGACCCATGTTGATATATACATAAAGTTAGATATTGATCATAATATTAACAATTAATTTTTGTGATTTATACCCGTTCGTTTATTTGCAGAAAATATGCATTAGTTGTTAGTTTTTAATCCGCTCATTGTGATCTTTAGATTTGTCTGCGGGACAAAAACCCATCACTTGAACGTTTCAGCCTGTCATTTGTTGCCAAAATTGATTAAATTGCGGGTGAGTTGTGTGCATCGTGGGCTCGGACACAAAACAAAACAATAAAAACAGTACGTCACAAATGCCAATCACACATGCTAGTCCCCATTGGAAAAACGAATACTGGTAGATAGTGTCTTGAATCTGTACAGCGTGGTTGCCTCTCGTACAGTAAATTCAATGGTTTATGCCTGTCTTTCAAAAAACAAAATTGATTGTAGCCCAAGAGTTTCCACAACTGCCCTTCACAGGAATCTTACATGTACATAAGGAATGCAAAGAACGGTTTACACAGGAATTTCTTACACAGGAATTTAACGATGGCCAACATATACCTTATATCCATGTGACGTGGACACGAGGCAAAAAAGGTCTGGTATAAGGGCCATATCGCAAAAATGGTACAGCCCTAGCTACAAGTTAATGACAAAAACAATCAAGTTTCTTTTCTTCAAATGAGCAATGAAAGTGAACATTCTGGTAGTGAGTTTTACTTCTCATCATTTGTTACAGTATTAATACTGTGCAACTAAAGGGACAGAGTAATTTCAGTCGCTCGATATGAAATGAGACAGGAGTCTTGCACTGTTAAATGAGGCCCCTTCTGTCACACAGAGCCTGATCTAATTTAGCTGTTCTGCATGACACCTCGTTAGCAGTCAAATGATACAGCCTTATTATAAATGTTTTGTTAAATGGGAATCAAGCCAAATGTGGTCGCCAAAAAGTATCAATAAGATTTTTCCTTCACAGCAAAACACAAAAATGCGTAGTTTTTGAAGATATTTCTTTGCATGAAAATATTCCTACTCCTGAACGATCGTAAGAGTCAGACTCCAAGTGTGAAGGCATAGAAGAACACGTAGCTTACAATTTAGTTGAAATTGAGTTTTCGTCAAATAGATTTCGGACCCTGCAAGCAGTAACGAACTGACTCAGTTGGACATCTGTTAGCTGACTGTTGGTTTCTACATCTACATCAACATTTATTAAGTCAGAAGAAACTACAGCTGTATTTGCAGTTATCACGCTAACTTTTACATAAAAATTGTAAAGTAGTGCCAGTTAACATCTATTGTAATAGAAAACTAAAAAAATATGTAAATTAAACAACAACAATAATAATAATGATAAAAATAAATAAGTAATTGCTCAATTTGGACTTAAAAATTTGTAAATATTCTGAGGTTACAACATCAGAGAGGCGACTATTCCATTCCCTGACTGTTCTGTTGGCGAACTGACTTGGTTGACAGACAGCTGACAGTGTAGAGCAATGTTTCTTTAATACATGTATTAGCTACAAACACTTTGAAACTGCGGGCACCATAATGGGAAACTATCCATGAGATAATAATGCGCTAACTACAAATAAAATAACCCAAACTTATGCTTACAAGGAAGTATTACGAATTCCATCAGTTGCAATGTTTAATTTTGATTAGTTACATGTAGAAACATATAAACAACAGCAAAATATCGACTGGATCTATCGGTTTTAAAAAAGAAATGACATAATGACAGCTGTGTAATTGAAGCTACGACAATCACAGACAAATCGAGAAGTGTCGGGCTTCGGAGAGAAGTATTTTACGGAGAATGCGACCACAGAGGGCGATGAAAGTTCCGATTAATGCTCGTTTATTTCTGCACAAGGTATGTTGACTCTCGTAAACTGAAAATAATGATTGTATAACTAAATAAACTAATGTGAACGTACAAAGGCAAAAACTACACTAACTATAACCGAAAATAAGGTATAAATAAAGAAACTAAAACGATTTTAAAGATTAAACTTGCATGCTGAATTCATATTTGGGGGCGGAACCCGCTAGTTACATACCAACAATACTACAAGAAAATACATGTTCCGCACGAAAAACGACAGAAAAATCTAACAAAATATGCAAGGTATAAATGCTGAACAATAATTTCTAACAGCTAGGGACCAATACACTTGAAATAAATGCACAAAATCCTAGCATTTGCCACGCTGGAATGCTCCTAACCTAAACACGTGGTCCCTCGATAAACTTACTAAAAGCTTAAGAGTCACTGACTGGAAATATCGAGAATGGCTGGCCAGGTTGGAAAAATCGAAAATCCTGAAACTTTGCCTAAAGAACACTTTTAGGGAGCCACTTTCGAAAATATTATTCCGATTTTCTTAGAATTTAAAGTCTTCGAGAAATTCGCAAAAAACGAAAATATAGCTTTTTGCCTCATTAAATATGCAAGAAATATCTGGAAAATTGACAAAGTTCTCGGTATTCGCATTGAAACAATTTACAAAACTAGAACTCGGGGTAAACTTAGCATAAGAGCTTTACTTTTCTTCTTTCTAACAATAGGAAGTTTTAAATTTTTCAAGCATTTTGAAGGATTCCGTCGGCCGTTGAAGAATTGCCTTCTAAAGCCCCTATGAAAACGGCAAAAATTGCGTAGTTTTACGGGCTTAAAACGCATCTTGGTATGTCCGATATGGAACTAAAACAAGTACTGTGCAAAAGAGTGTTGTTTCTACTATAATAATATGGAAAAAAATTTCTGGGCAATCGAGGTTCACACAGGTAAAATGCAAAAGTTCGCGACAGTCTCTTCTCAAATTTGCATAATGCGGTATGTTCAAAGAACTGTATTGTTGAGCACTCTAGTCTGTTTTTGTTCCATTTGTGGGCCTTGCTTTGTGGGAAATATACAAAAAGAGAGTTGATCCATGTCGTTATTACAACATTGTTTCATTATTTCACGCAAGGTACATAAAACTACAGACAAAGCCCAAAATATAAGTTCAAAGACGCTACATGTATTACGTGACTGGCGTCACGTAATATTTATTTTCAGTTAGCTCCAATTGGAATTACTAGATTATTGAGGTTTAGACACTTGCTTATTTAATATAAAGTTTTCAATATGCTTAGTTTATCCCATGTTCTAGTCTTGTAAATTGTTTCAATGCGAATATCGAGAACTTCGACTCAAGCGCGGCAGTAGCACGACGTTTGACTGACGATGCATTCACTCAGTTCGGCAGGCTGAATTAAAGTCGGCGCGAATACTTATAGCACGGCAGGCCTAATGCTGTTCCGCACGGCAATAGCGCGACTTGGCTTCGAACGGCGTTCTCTTGCCATGCACGTGCCAAACTGAACCAGGGATGGCGGAGCCGGGATGCCCCCCCCCCCCCCCACCCAACACTCCCCTCCACTTTTTACCACGATGACAGTTTATTTTGTTTTAGTATGAGGTACAGATGAAGAAATAAAGAAGAAGGAAAAGAAGACGAAAAAAGTCTGGTTGACTACAGAATTACCAAGAATTCACAAAGCTACAACCTCGTACCAAATCTGTAGGAAGCTTTTCATGTTTACATAGTTTTAACCTTTCCGCTGCGTGCACTTCCTTCCCACACACCGGGAGGCTTGTGTAGAAGCGCAGGTCAGTCAGTACTAAGGCCGTGATATATCATAGAGGGCTCAGAAAGATGTATCAAGCTCACAATACCTTCAAAATATATTGCTGTAAATGCACTAAAAGTACCTGTCATTTTATAGTTCATCCACTAGGTTGATTTTCTTAAGAACTACACCATGGAGAATGTCAAAAATACCATTTCCGAGCCCCTAGACTTAAAAAGGTTTTTTGGGGGGAGGTTGCCCCTAGACCCCTCTACAAACTTGCGCCGGCACCGCTCGTTTTCAAGCCCCGCACCTCCCCCCCCCCCCCCTCTTTCTTTCACTTGAAAAAAGACTCCGCCGTCCCTGTGAATTAATATCCTGCTGCATCAGCTGCAGTTGCTTTCTAGCATTTAAAAAGGTCTTCAACAAAGCAAACTTCTTCTGATCTTCTGCGCGAATGAATTAAATTCGACGTTTGAACTAGGCCGAATTCCAATCGAGATCAGATCGCAGGAGAGACATCAAGCAGTCTTACTCTATTTTTCAAGAAAACCTGCTTCCTTGGTCTAGCTGGATCACGTTAATAAAACCTCTTCGTTTCATTTAGTACTTCTAATTAATCCGTTTCCCATGAAGATCAAAATAGACACACAATGGTTAAAAAATACTTTAAAAGACCAGTCTCCTTTCGAATATTTGCAGACTAATTGAGTGTATATAAACGGGAAAGACAAACCCTGCTATGTCTCTATTATAAGCAAGTGTCTCAGGCCCACTTCAGACGTCGTGCTTTTGCCGTGCCGAACTAAATTCAAGAATTACGTTTGACAAAAGCACGGCAGAAGCACGGCGTCTGAATCAAACTTTTGAATTAAGTTCGGCAAGCAATTAAGTTCGACAAGCTCTGCCGTGCTACACGACTCTGGCACGGCAGTGACTCAAACGTCGTGCTTCTGCCGCGCTAAACAAAATTCATAAATTATATTTATGTATTTTGGGGAGATTGCGTTCCCACGGGGAGTTAGGAGCAGAATTGTTACGAGGCATCAGTATATCCCGAATTTGGTTCGACTGTGGCACGACGTCTGAATGAGAGTTGTTTTCCTGCCGTGCTACAGTCAAACCTACTTGTATTTAGTTCGGCACGACAGAAGCACGACGTCTAAACTGGGCCTAAACTTCGATAATCTAGTAATTCCAATTGGAGCTAACTGAAAATAAATATTACGTGACGCCAGTCACGTAATACATGTAGCATCTTTGAACTTATATTTTGGGCTTTGTCTGTAGTTTTATGTACCTTGCGTGAAATAATGAAACAATGTTGTAATAACGACATGGATCAACTCTCTTTTTGTATATTTCCCACAAAGCAAGGCCCACAAATGGAACAAAAACAGACTAGAGTGCTCAACAATACAGTTCTTTGAACATACCGCATTATGCAAATTTGAGAAGAGACTGTCGCGAACTTTTGCATTTTACCTGTGTGAACCTCGATTGCCCAGAAATTTTTTTCCATATTATTATAGTAGAAACAACACTCTTTTGCACAGTACTTGTTTTAGTTCCATATCGGACATACCAAGATGCGTTTTAAGCCCGTAAAACTACGCAATTTTTGCCGTTTTCATAGGGGCTTTAGAAGGCAATTCTTCAACGGCCGACGGAATCCTTCAAAATGCTTGAAAAATTTAAAACTTCCTATTGTTAGAAAGAAGAAAAGTAAAGCTCTTATGCTAAGTTTACCCCGAGTTCTAGTTTTGTAAATTGTTTCAATGCGAATACCGAGAACTTTGTCAATTTTCCAGATATTTCTTGCATATTTAATGAGGCAAAAAGCTATATTTTCGTTTTTTGCGAATTTCTCGAAGACTTTAAATTCTAAGAAAATCGGAATAATATTTTCGAAAGTGGCTCCCTAAAAGTATTCTTTAGGCAAAGTTTCAGGATTTTCGATTTTTCCAACCTGGCCAGCCATTCTCGATATTTCCAGTCAGTGACTCTTAATAATCGATGAAAAGCGAACCTAATGGAATATAACTAAAATAAACAAAACAATAAAACACTTACATATCTTTTCCGCGCAGTAATGCCTCTAGCTGGCTTATAAAGGTCCTTAAAATTCGACGATGATTCCTACAACAACATAACACCGACGATCCTCTAACAGAAGTGCGACAACTAAGCAAGAACGTGACATGTCCCAAGAGTCATAGCGTGGCGAAATAGATAAATGAAAGAAAAACAAAAGAAACACCGGAAATGAAAGGAAAACTAAATACAAAACCGTTGTCACAGTGATATGTGTATCCCCGTGATATGTGTATCCCCGCACACATAACACTAGTGATATGTGTATCCCCTCCAAAATGGCGACCAGTGATATGTGTATCCCCCACCCCCCTCCCTTCCACTTTAAAAAGCAATATCCTCCTTGAAAGCGCTCTCGTCGTCCGGTCGCTTACTGGACGAACGACTAACCCAAACAGGCTTAAAACACAAATCTCAATTTTTGTAGTTGAAAAAGTTTACGTATCTGCTGCTGGAATTGCGTTCTTGATCCTAACTGGTTTTCTGCGAGCAGGATATAATGAATTTAAAGTTGAACACCAAATGGATCTAGGTATATTTCAATTTGAGTTTCACGGCACCGGATTTCTAGGACGATGTTAATTGCGCGGTGCATTCTCACCCTTCGAGTAACGCATATTCTCCACTGTTCATCGCCTTGTTTGCATCTGAATTATTCGTGGAGTGAAACACATATCACTGCTTCGACCCGCTCGCCATAAAATGATTAGTGGCACTCGTGTATCCCCTGCACCCGCTTTTCAGTTCGACTTCTTGTAAGATATGTTGTCTCAAGCTGTATACATTGCTATACTGCGAATATTGCTAGCACGTTTCATAATATTCGACGTTTATTCTTCGGCAGTTAACCTAGATAACGGCTGTCTTCAGGGGATACACATATCACTGCGCCATGTAATAATTAGTGATATGTGTATCCCCTGCATGCGGTCGGCGACGGTGTACAACCGACGTCAGTGAAACTCCAGAAATCCCAAGCTATGAATAAATGCCGGGTGTGAATATTTCTAGCAAGCCAGTTTTGACAATGCAAATGTTATGGGCATTTTTCTTCTTGGGTAGAAAGCCAATATAACAGCTGTGTCCATGGGGATACACATATCACTAGTTCATGAAATAATCAGTGATATGTGTATCCCTTATTATCCCGTGCACGCGTGCACGCGTTTTTAGTGGAATTATCGAGTTTCAAACTTCAGTGAACCCAAGCCGTGTAAAAACGTCGGGTGCTAATATTGCCTGCAGTTTTGGCAAGGTTGATGCGCTATATTATAACAGTTGTGTTTCTGGGGATACACATATCACTGCGCCATGAAATAATTAGTGATATGTGTATCCCCTGCACGCGATTTCAGTTTAGATATTTAGACATTCGAGTTGCAAACTCCGCAAAACTCAACCTGGGTATAAACGTCGTAGCGAGTAAGCAGCCAGCACGTTTCGGGCCATTTTCTTCGATCAGGTAGATAGCCAATCTAACGGCTGTGTTTAGGGGATACACACTGAGATCACTGCGCCATGAAATAATTAGTGATATGTGTATCCGCTGTTCGAAGTTTTAGTCTGATATACAACCGCGTCGGTTGGAACTCAACCAAACTCAAGAAATCCTAATCTGCTCCGTTGGGCGCGAATTCATTTCTGGTTTCTTCTACTCTTTACAGCGCTCGTTGGAACCTCGCAACCGAGTCGCTATTTTGTTCGTTGAATGCCCAGGCGCGTATCAGTGTTTTGTGTATCCCCACGGGGGATACACATATCACTAGTGATATGTGTGCGGGGATACACATATCACGGGGATACACATATCACTGTGATAGGGGCAACTAATAAGCAACACCTTTATCAGTTTCTATTTTGGCGGTTCTGGTTCGAAGCCATTTTTTTAGTACGTGAAAACAGAAGTATGTAATATCGAAAAATCGATCTTGAGCAACCGGCTGAAGCAATCTACATGTATCGTTCTACATGTACGTATAGCAAGGTAACTTTCTTTCAGAAAATGTGGAGCGCTTGTTTTCAAATACGAAATATTTGTTACCTTCTTGAGCGGACGAATAGGATACCAACAACAAGAAGAATGGAACCCAGCGGAGAAGAAGTTGTCTGGAGGTACTAGTTTTGACAAGAAGTTCGTCCATATCTTGGAAGCATAGTATGGTTAAACGAGAGAAGTTAAGGCCGATTTCAGTGCAGCGTATAGATCCGGGTTTTTGAAACATGATTCGGCCGTACATGATTCGCCCGTCATGATTCGACCATAATCACGTGATTCTGACAAGAAGCACCTGTACGTGGTATGGAAAATGGAGGATAGTTGCGAGATCGTGGAAACGGACAGCAAAACTCTTCCATAATAAGCGGGAGGCAGAGCCTGCGTTATATACAAATAAAGGATGACAAAGCAGAAGGTGTCCCTACGAACTGCTTTCTACCAGATGAAGAACCTTGAGCGTTTGGTAAAAGGCAATTCGAGGTTCGGCGGTAGAACTGATATTCCTCGCGGTTGTCGATGTCATAGCCGACAAAATATAATTTGTGAACAAAAGCTCGCTGAGGCTCGCATTCTGTCACTAACAGGCCCGATAGGAGACGATGGTGTGTTAGCAGCGTCGCTGGAATTTTGGAACACCGATTACGCCAGAAGAATGGCAAAAAGTACGGCCACCACAAAGTTACCCTGCGACTGGCACAAAAAGGGTATTTAAAATAGCAACATTTGACTAAAGAAACACATTCTGCTAGTATTTTTCGATGGCTAATTATATTTTCCTTTGATGTATATTCTTGTTGAATGTTTTTTTTTCTATTTACATTATATCGCTCTAATTATTTACACTATTTCAATTACAATATCTAAACGACTTACATTACTAACAAATACAGTTAAACGACTTACACAACTAAGAAATTCAGTGACGACAAGGGGCAAAGAAAAAAAGAAGAAAAATAGCTAGGTATTATTACAGCTTGAGGTTGTAGTATAGAAACATGAAAAAAAAAAAAAAAAAAAAAAAAAAAAAAAAAACAGACCAAAGGCATGTGGTACATTAAAGGTAAAATGAGTTATGCATCTGACAGGAGATTAGGAATAGACTAATGGGTAGGAGAGAGATACCGATAGGTATAGAAGATATAATCTAAAATATTAATTAAATCCTCATATATCCTGTAAGAGGTTTCCATTTCTTTGTGTCTGCACTTTTTGTTTCTATTTCATATCTTGATTTTAGTGTGCATATGAAATGCGTGAGATTTGGATGATCATCCTTTGTTTTAGCGAGCCATATGTGATATCGTGTTAGGAGAAAGCGGTAATTGATAAGAAGCGCAAATTGAAAGATATCTGGCCTCAGACCCAAATCAGTAATATTTGTCAAAGCATAATCTCTAGGGAGGAAATTTAAGTTTTTCAGCCATTCAGTAAGTTTATTCCAAAAGTGAGATGTTTGGCGACATGACCAAAAAAGGATGAATTATTGATTGTTGAATTTTTAGCATCATGAATATTAGTTTATATTGCCAAGCGTAGATTAAATTTGCATCGCTTCGGCGGAGCAAATATTCAATATGTGTTCAATATTCTTTTCTTTCAAGTTTCAACACAACGAGTCGAGAATGTGTCACGCCTTCCTGTCAGGAAATGTTTGCACTCATTATTGCAAGCGACAATTTCTGTCATCGCATGCACGTGTACTAGTGTTCATTTTCGTCTCCTGTGATGAATTCAGTGAAAATACCGCTGAATCTAATTGCTGTTAAGAGGCTGTCTCTGTAAGAACCGACCACTGATTTTACATCAAAAATTCGATTTTTTTCATAAGCTGGGATTTCGAAGCCCTTACCTAATCAATCACTTGATTAAAAATTCTATTTGAATTTTTCTGGGATTGATTGAAGTACAAGTTGCGTGCCTGCCGAAACCGGAAAAATAGGACATATTGCCGGCGCTCTAAAAAAATTAATAGTCGCTCAAAAGTCCCAGTTCTTTTTTTCAACTATAGATATATCATAACATTTTGTTTAGCCATGTTGCAATTATAATTCAATGTTGTTCCTTCAACGGTTAAAAGAAGATTTTCTACCAGTTAAATCGATTTTTGAACCTAACACGAAAATCGCTCTACTTTGAAGGCCCGTTTTAAAAATGTGGCACCTGTTTGAAACTGCTAAACTACATGAATAGAAAGTATAAATGTCCCTTAATTTAAGACAGCAATAAAATTTGTCTGCCCAGTAGGTTTTCAAAACTAACGACCGCTTAAAGTTCAGGATATTTTGAAAATATTCCAGTGAGTAACTAACATACTCGCCTTACGTAAATCTCTTACCTGGCTTCAAGATTGAAGTTTTGGTCCTTTGTAGCGATCCTTGAAACCTAACTGTTCCCAACAGGTGTTTTAGGTCCCAATCTGATGTGATACTCAAGGGAAGATTGGGAATTACAACACCTGTTGTAAACACAAAATGGCCGTAATATATATCAATCCTTCCTTGGATTCCCGGATCACCGTTTACTGTTCATACATGTATGTGTGCCGAGAGTTGTCCGAAAGAGTGCTTCTACAAACCTTTCAAGAGGACTCTAAATGATTAAACCGGCTTCGAGGTTAACAATGGTTAGTAATCAGGCAAAGAACATCGAATTATGTGACCGTCACGCTCGACACAGATGAGGAACGTATAAATGTACCTTGTATACAAACCTACAGCTGGAAGGGAAAGCTGGCAGTCTTAATGCTACCTAGGTTTCAAGGATCGCTACAAAGGACCAAAACTTTAATTTTGAAGCCAGGTAAGCCTCCCGTGTTGTGTGAGTACCGTTATTGTGGCCAAAGTCAAGAGAAAGCAACAGCAATGAAATGTCTTGCGTTCGGAAAAGTCTGTAATAACTGCAAGAAAGAAAACCATTTTGCCGCGAAATGTGCAGCAGAAAAGAATCATCGCAAGAAGAAAACAAATATTGGCCGCAAGTCACGAGGAAAATTTGTCAATCAGCTGAAAGAAAGTAAAGATAAAATCCTGTTAGTCTCTCACACTCAAGAAAAAGTTAACATCTTTACACTGGTACTTCAATCCAAAGTCCTGACTACAATGAACGTCGCAGATAAGCTAATTAAAATGCTCATCGACTCCGGGGCACCTTTAAAGGTGTTGCCCATCAAGTTTCTTTCCGAGGGATCGAACCTCAGGAGTCAAAATCGTAAATGGTGACTTCACCCCGCTGCATTGATTGGAAACAGCCCAAGAAATAAAGCTTTTGACTGGACAAAGTGAGAACATTCTAAGCTTCGAGGATGACACCTCCCGACTGGCACGAGAGACAAACTTCTGAAGAGCACGGAGGGACCCACAGCTACAAGAATCGAGAATCTTACAAGAATCTCATGCAAATAACCATGATTCGCTAGAGATTCAAAGTCTGTTAAGACATCTAGGAAGAACTTTCTGTATTCCTGATTTACGACTGCAGATTCACGACTGGCCATGAAGTCAACACTTCTTATATAGCTTCAGGGCCCTTAAACAGCGACTTATAACAAAACCAAAGCATTTTCTTTAGGTGTCCATCAATGGAAATATGTGTTTTAGGTATTGGCAGTTAAAAGGGGGTTTTTCGAAGAGAAAATTATCAAAATCGTTTGTGATGACTTTTAATTAATCCATACTGGATTGATTCAGCATGGATTCAAAGTTTAACGAGGAACTTGTCGAATTTAGCCTGTATTGCTCTTCTGCTGTTTGGTTTATTGAAGAGACTTGGTCACCCCTTGCAGGAAATTTTAAAATTACGCGTGCCACGCTTGCAAAGTAGGGTCACTCTCTTTCCACAAACACTCAATCTCGTTTTCTTCCACAATAGCCTACAATGTGAATGACAGTCTCAAAACGTTCTCCGTGTAAAACATGTCCAATTTGTTTAAAACCCTTGATTGCCACTCATCCGCAAACACTCAACGAAAAATTAGGATTTTGTCTCGTGAAGGATTGAATGTCCCTAATGTCATCTGTATTATGAAGCCCATTGGTCACCTGTCACATGGCATTTCCAGTTTTTTATGTCTAACCAGCGTGTTTCTAGCACGGATCAGTTTCTCGCATATTTTACTGATGCACACGGATATCTGTACAGTTTCCATCTAATAATAGCCATGGGGTGTCTTGAGTCATGAGGTGACTAAATTTCAGTAGTTTGCACAAACAGCGTTTACATAGAAAAGTCGGGCAAGCATTTAAGTGGCACGCATGGTGGAACTAGTGAGAGCCGCGGTGGCCTCATGGGGAAGACTTTAAAATGAATAAATCTCATGCCAATGTGGTAAGCTTTGATGAGAACGTGATTTATTCGTCGATCTTAATAAACTTATACGAGCGAAACGAACAATTTTTAATGAACGAAACAGCTATTGACACGGCACGAAAAATCGCCTTTACCGCGCGTCAAATGTGTTGTTAAAGGTTTTGTAAAGGTCGCCTTTGTACGCTTTTGACGATCTGTGACGCGAATCAAAGATCATCTGTGAATAAACCTTTACCACCAAATCAAAGGCGTGAAAGGCCGTTTTTACTCACCTTTGAACGCCTGTGTTTTTAGGGTTAAAGGTGATCCTTTGATACGCCTTTGCGCACTGTCAAAGGCGGGTCAAAAGTGTAATCAAATTTGTCTGCGATTCGAGTCCAAGGTTTGCTAAAGACGTGGTCGAAGATGCCTGTGACGCAGGCCAAAGGTTTGTCAAAGGTACTCTGCGCGTTCCGCGCTCGCGCGTCTCGCCCGAACTTCTCGCTCGCGCGTCTCGCCCGAACTTCTCGCTCGCGCTCCTCTTTCGCGCTGCGCGACCGTTGATCACGTTTCGCGCGATCCACATCTTATACGCTTTTTTCTGCTTACTACACTAGCTTTGTAGCTCCGCATACGATAGATGCAATTAGATCCGTACTCTTGATTTATGTCTGACACGTTTTGAAGAATATATCAGCTTTAATAAGGTTATTTTGTACCAAACTATTGACAAATGTTAACGGAAAAGCGGCCCGGAAAGATCATTGCGCCTAATTTTAAGAAAATAAATATGTTCAACTTCATCTCAGTTTCAATTTTTTCCCCGTTTTTACCAAGAGTAAATACCTTCAAGTACCTTACATAAATGTTTTGGGCTTCAGGTTTCAAAAAGCCACATTACAGGCTTGGTTTCAAACTACACGTAATGAGACTGATCATAAGGAAAACATTGTTCTGTCTATCGTGAAAACAACAGTCAACAAATCTTCCATGGTACAAAGTGCATTTATCTAACATTGAAGTACTACGGCTAAATTCTCAGTTCCTTAAATTTACTAGACCAGACTAGACAATAGGGAAGACAACCGCAAAATTTCGGGAAAGATATAGCAAACTTCGCATAAAAGTCAACTAGTGTATAAGCGTCCTTTCCAGATGGCACGTACAGTCCGTTGCATGGAACTCCTTATGTTTTGGCAGTTCTCCTTTTCTGCTTCTTGCACTTGCTCATTCTTGCATTATAAGTGGAATGGAATACAGTGTTTTCCACTTCTTTCTCATCAAAGTGGTTAAACTGCCTTGTTGGGGGTCAATGCCAACTAAATCCCCATTATTTCTAGGGAAGACACATTTTGACAAAGTCTAAGGCGTTGACGAAATTAATCAATGCATCTTCACTGGATAAGTCCATCCTGTCGACCACTGCTTGTCGGCATTGTCTAAACAGAAGCAAACAGACAAAAACGTTGGAAATGAATATTAAGGGTGAATCTTGGCATTCTATTCCTTAAAGTTTGCCTATAGTTTTTGCTAAAATCACATTAATAAAACGTGACCAATCAGATCATTACTCCTCCTTCGAATAGTTTGTGCTTCTGTCAATAATAGCCTTTTTTCTGTATTTCTCTCCACTCTACTCAGAGATTTGGTCACACAGGTGTGTCATTAAGAGCCAGTTTAACAAGCTAATTTCACCAGCTGAACAAGGGTTATCCCCAGCTAGAATTTCATAAGAGAACAAAGACTTGGGGTCATTTTAAAAGTGTACAGCTTGGCACAAATAAACAAAAAGCCTAGAGCCAGTTTATAAGTCCATCTGTCTGCCTGTCTCTTAAAGACATCTTACAGACCTCTTACAACAAAGATCTTTTATGGTTGCAGAATAGCAATCTAAAAATCAACAAATCTGACATAAACTGTGACAAGAAATGAGGAATACACACACCTTTGGGAATATTGCTATTCCTGTGTAATTTCCACAGATCTGTTCATGTTCAGTGGTGTAATCTTTTTCCTTATTTTCCTTGTAGATCATATGTGAAAAGGAGCATATAAACATATCAAAATAATTGCACATTTGATTAGTAAACAGTTAGCAACTACTTGTACACTTTTTTCCACTGAAAAAAATTCCTGAAATTAAATGATTTAACATGAGACATGCCAGCATGGAATCACATGGCTCATTCATTGAAACAAAAATCCAGTCCAAGATGATGAATACAACCACTATGATTCCCAGTGCAGCCACATCTCATAGAGGGAAATGGCTATTATCCAGTCAAATTTGCCAACAAAATTTTAAATTGAGTAAAAGCAAATAAATGTCTTTGTCAATTTTCTTTTACTAAGTTATTATCAAATCCTCTACGCCTTAAATTTTCTACTGATCCCATCAATAGTTATGAATTAATCATATTATTAATTTTGCTTGGAAAAATTTGGTTTGGAAACCTGATGGCCAAACCAAAACAGTCGATATTGCAGACAACCACTCAAAATTTAGATTCAAAACTCAACTTTTACCAGTCAAAAACCAACATTTCCTGAGACTGGTTTGCAACATTCTGCAACTTTGATTCATTTACCAAAAAGATTCCCACCCCTTGCATGTTTTCAATAACATTTTAATTACTTAATTTTCATCCAGGTGAGCCAGTTGATGTATTTGTCCCTTAAGAAAGACAACATTTCCTTACTTGCCCTTAAATGAACCAAAAAGAAACAACTTTTTTTTTCACAGAGTGAGACTGTAATAAAAATGATCAATTAAAATAACATTAATAAGCTATAGCCAGGTTTTCAAAATCTATTTATATCCTTTCTTTACTGGAAAAAGATATTAAAAGTTGTGGCTGAAGAAATTATAAGATGGTCTATGCTACAACATATAGAAATAACAAATGAATATTCCAGCCTTTTACTTACCAAAATGTTCTGATGTTTGCACACTTTGGAGCATTGCATGATTTAACTGCATCTGAGTTGACTATGAGCTGCAGAGTTGTATATTGTATCCTCTCCCAGAATTTATTCTGTTAATTTCTTCAGTTCTTCTAGAGTGGCTAGCTGAAGGATAAAAACAACATTCATAAGCAAATTTCCACTAGTCACATATTTATTGGCATTTAATTGTCTACTGCTCAAAAGACCAAGACATGAAACTCTAAAACTACTGGTATTGTCCAGAGAGGTCGCATAATAATATTATTATGGGGTCAGCTTTTTAATTTGCAACTAATGGCAAGTTTGATTTTTTATCAAACATTGTAACAATTTCACCTACTAACAGATAAGCTGGATTATGTGTACTAAAGGCATCCGTGGTCGAGTGTCAATTGATACCCTTGATCGATCCTCTAAATCGACTCTCTATCAACACCCGATCGATACTCAATCAACACTCCATTGACACCTCGGTTGACACTCAATCTACATTTCTATTACTCAGTTTTGCAAATGTCACAGGGTAGGTGCATTTGATCACCTGGTATGACACCATTCTTAGCCCAGGAGACAGTTCAAAATGTCAAATGCCTGGCAGGTTCGGGGTGGGACGGGGGGGATGGTTGGGTAGGAGATAGTGGAGTTCCAAATGACTGATCCATAAGCCTGATACAACAAATACAAAACATATTTTTACTACAATTGCTACTGATCTCGCTATCTCAGTGGTCAAAATTTGTTGTGGACTCACTCAGCTGCGCTTCGTGAGTCCACAACATTTTGACCACTGTGATGGTGCGTATCATTGTCGATAAGAGTACAGACCACACTAAACCACATGCAATTTGTTAAATTCAACCCAGTGAAGTCATTTATCAACATTAATGAACAAACATCATCATAATTTCAACTGTGGCAACAAACAGAGCTTTTTTTTCAATAGAATGGTAACTAGAGACAAAAGCAGAAACTTATCCATAGATTAAATTTTCAGAGTCAACAACTCTTTTAATGGTATAATGAATATGATAATTAAGTCAGGTCGTGATGGATTGTCATGCATGGCTGACTGAGTGTTTCCTTCAATGCGAATTTCCTTTATATTTACATGAGCTTTCTTTCAAGGGAATTGTTTAAGCTCAGAAATTACCAGAGGCATTGTGCACAACCATTTATACGTAAATAGAGTTAAGTTTAAGCTTAATTATTAAGTTACGTTTATTTCAAGCACTGATCATGCTAAAATCTATGCTATGACAGACACTTCAATTTAATGCACAAGACTTGACTGAGTGAGAAAAAAAATTATCTTTGTCAACGTTTGTAAATAAGTATATGTGAATTGAAAATAAAGTTGGTCTTTCTTAACGAAGAGCTTTGCCGATCAACTGTGATTCAGTCAAGTGCAATTAACCTTCGACCAAATTGTTTTCACTGCCGAGGATCTGCCTTGCCATAAATATACGCAATTCACAGCTCATTATGTAGTCATTGCTGCGTTTAATTTATAATGGTAATTGAACTGAGTGGAGTGCAATTTGGTCTGAAATCATACGCGTGATTTCAAAATCGAACGAGCGCGCAGCGCGAGTTCGATTTGAAATCACGCGTATGATTTCAGACCAAAATTGCACTCCACTCAGTTCAATTACCACTTTATTAAATCCATTTTGAAATCGCACAGTTTAATAGCCTAGTACCAGTATTTATTGAACCAATAGCCGGTTTGTCAAAAAGCGGAACCGGAAACGCGTTTACATCTCATTTTGAAAACATGAAGACTTACATGTCAACGTCATGTGTCAAAAACTCATTCGAGCGTAACGAAGGAAAAACACATTCCATCTCAAGCGGTTAAAATTTGCTCAAGTCATTAGCAAAACAAAACAGTCCACTTGAGAGTTCAATCTTCGTCATCCGACTCAATGATGTAAGCCCTCCGTTTCTTCCGTGGTTCTGACTTCTCATTGACGTCTTTGGAGTAGAAATTGAACGTGCAACCCGTGTAACTCGCCGATGGAACGGGGCTGCCAGAAGAAGTGAAAGCTGCCATGCGGTACTGGAACCGGCGTCGACAAAACCTGGATCGGACCGGATCGAATCACGGATCGGATCATAGAAAAAAAAAAAACAAAGTTTTAAAGAAAAAAAAAATCAAAAACAAAAATCAAACCGTTTATAAGATAATAATAAATAAAAAATAAAAGTGGAAAACTAAAATATGTTAAATGAAAATAAGAATCCCGAATTTGACGCAATGACATGTTAATTACAGAGAATGACAAGAGGTCATTTAAAAAGCCCCATAAGCGCCTAATTTACGACGAATTTAAATTGTAATGAACAGGCAGATGTAGTTGTATTTGAACGTTAGTTGGCTCGAAGCTTGCGTGAACCTCCCATTCTCGTTTTTGAAATTGTTTTCAGTGGCTAATTCTCGGCTACATTTTCGTGTCAGATGTGAGCGTTACAGTTGGCGTTACACACAATACAGTTAATGAGAAAACTTACGAACGAAAGCTTAAGGACATGACTTGCTTTGAAGGAGCTACGTCACGATTTGCACATGTTGAAAAAACTAGCCTAGTTTTTCAAGTTCGTCATTTGCAATCCCCGTTAATCTTTGCCATCCTTAACGATCCTCATTCCGTTTTGATTTGTTCTTGCCTCTTAAGTGTTTTCTATCCTAGAACACGATCATTTCAAGGTTTTATTCCATTTAAAGGCAGCTCTTTACAACCCTAAAAATAACTCTAAAAATCGTGACGTAACTCCTAAAATGTTGTTTATTCTCGGGTTGCGTTATCGTTCACACTATCGATGTTATTCCTAGAATTTTTTGAAAAACAGCTATATTTCCTTGAAATACAAATGGTTTGTTTCGTTTTATTCCAGTGCGAAATATCGTATTCCAAACTCACATCTTGTAAAAGTATAGACTTGTCTCAAAAACGGAAATTGTTTGAAATCATCAGGTGTTTAATTTTTTAGTGTTTTTAGTTTTTGTGTTTCTATTCATACGTTCGTCCTATTATTACCATACTGACTCGTTTTATGACAGTTTACCTTTGATGCAAGTGATTACAAGAAATATCATTTATCTGAACTGCGGAGAAAGATATGAAGACATGATTGATCATCGCAATCAAAACCCAACAGCCTGAAAAAAATTGATCTGTGACCAGCTCCCAGTTGGCTTGATATTATAAAAGAATAAAGGAATATCACACCTGAATTAAATAAAACGTTCTGCTCACAGTAGTCACTCGAGTGCAATTTGCTCAACAAAATTTTGGATTTTTTTCCTTGATCCGATCCGTGATCCGATCCGTGATCCGATCCGTGATCCGATCCGTGATCCGATCCGTGATCCGATCCGTGATCCGATCCGTGATCCGATCCGTGATCCGGTCCGTGATCCGATCCGTGATCCGATCCGTGATCCGGTCCGGTCCGATCCAGGTTTTGTCGACGCCGTACTGGAACTGCGAAGGAAAGCTTGGTGGAAATCCGGACCATCCAGTTGGGTGAAAATCAGGATTGAAGCCCATCATTGCCTGATGTATTTGGCCTTGTTGTTGGTGAATAGGAGCCAGTGGTGCTCGTTGGCGCTGGACTGCAAGTGCTTGATTGGAGGTTTCATTTGCACTAGTTTGGTTGGAGACCTCGTTTGGACTTTTTTCGTTATGCCCTTCTTTATATCGGAATCCACTGATTATGTGAGACAGTTCTTTCCTTTGGTTCTCATTTATTTCATCGTAGTTGTCTAAGGAAGATTCACGAGCATGGCCTGTTATTTCGCAGATGACATTGCGTGGTTGACCAGAATTCTTCAGTTTTGACACCAATGTTTTCCTCATGCTGTGGTTCGTCAACTTCTTATTTGTCTTGAGACAGGAGGCCATGGATTTCATGATATTGCCGATGGTGTTTTGTCCCATTCGAATTTTGGTGTACCAGACATCTGGTGACTGAGGACGATTTATGATGCTCAGATAGAGAGGCCCTGTGTCCTTCATTCCCTCGGGTCGCTTAGACAACCAAAGCTTCAAGAGCCGCACTGGATCGGTTTTTCCGCCGTCGGTGCTGTACATAACCTGTGGTGTAGTTCTTCGCCTGATTGACAGACCACCGCTTCGTGTTTTGGTTGGACCTTCGCAGAACTCTACGACTTCAGTGCCATCTTCTTGCTGTCTTATCACAAGGTCCTCCACGTACGCGTCGTCGTGTTCCTGGCGACCGCGTAAGCCAAGTTGTTCAGTCAAGTTTTTAAAGTTCACATTGGTCAGTACCGTTCCATTGAAATCCCCCAGCTGACCTTTCTCCCACAGGGCAGATTCCTCGTCTGGTGTTAGTGGCTGGGCTTTGTTTGGTCTCTTACCCTTTCCTTGCTGGCGCAGAGAAAGCGCCTTCGCGTTGAGGACTTCTTGTGAGTTATGGAACTCTCTCGATCGCACGATACTCAGTGGATAGTTTTTGTCCTTTAGATGACGTTCAATCGCACTTTGCATGATTTTCAGTGATTCTGGCTCGTAATCATCTCCGTCCCTTCCGGCGACATTGTTTCGATGCTGACATTTTCAAGATGGCGGGACTTTGCCCAGCTTTGGAACACGTTCATCCACTGTTTTGTAGAGCGGGACGTATTTTTATTCACTGCAACAGACTTCAGCTCTTGTATTTCATCGCTTGACACTACAGGAAACCTCGAGACGTCTACTTCATTGGTTGTCTCTGGATTTGTTGCTGTGTTTTCTTCGTTTGTTTCTGTTTTCCTGGACTCGGGATCACACGGAGCTTCTTCAGCAGATGGTGAAGAAATATCGCCAAAATAATCGTCACAAACTATACTGAAAGTTGGAAACGACTCCCGGAAAAGTTGATTTTCAGCCTGGAGGAGCTGTTCATCATCATTTAGATACTGTAAGTAATTAAATTCATCCATTTTTCAAACTTTACGAAATTTTGGCAAACAAAAGTTGCCAAATTTGCCAAACAATGGCTTTTTTTGTCTTTCATTTTCCTGCAATGTGATTGGTTAATTTAAAAAAGCCTTGAAAAGTGATTGGTTGTTTTGTTTTAGTGTCCCATTCTCATTGGCTGAGAAAAAGATGCGATTTGGAGCAAAAAATAGTGCGATTCGTGAATAAATCGCACCATTGAGAGCCAATCAGATTGCAAGGATAGCCAGTGATTTCAAAATGGATTTAATAAACTTTTTAAACTCCGTTATTCTCTGAACATTGAAAACAAATGAACGAAATTCAGGGACTTACCTTTTCCTGGTCCAAAACACAACGAAAATTTCACCAAAGCCGCCATAATGAAGCCAAATGAAGAAAAATGTCTGCTTTCCTCACAGCCGACTTCGTTGACCTTTATTCCGATTGGCCAGAAAAATGCGGGAAGCCGCTGGCAGCCGCGTTTTCCCGCTGTTTTCGAGTTGTTTCCTTGTGCCACCTCCAGGTCAAGTGAAAACTTTTTTATTAAAAAAATACACATTGACAAAAAAGCAAGCTTTCATTTTATCGTTAAAACAGCAAAAAATACGAAAACGCAGGTTATTAGGGCGTTATGAAAAGCGGAGTCGCAAGATATGGCCATATTTGACCTCGCCTTTGACATGACATGACGTAGGATCAAAGTTGTACAAAGCCATGCCGCCTTTGAACGCCTTTGACATAAGAGATCAAAGGTATGCAAAGCCGTGGTGTCTTTGAACGCCTTTAACGCGCGTCAAAACTGTAGTCAAAGTTATTGACATGTTTGACCTCGCCTTTGGCACGGATCAAATGTATGGCAAATCCATAAGATATTTGATTCCCCCTTTTTCGTGGGTCAAAGGTGGAGTCAAAGTTAAGATCAAATTTGCCCTCCTCTTTGTCATAGATCAAATGTATCGGCAAAGCCATGACATTTTTGACACACATTTGACGCGCGTTAAAGTTTGGATCAAAGCTATGATCATATTTGACTTCGACTTTGATCAGGATCAAATTTAGAGTAAATCCAATTTTTCGTGCCGTGTGAAAACAGGACAAACATCGGCACCATTATATAATATTGTAATTTCATTTTAAAATTTAGCAACATCTAAATCTGAAGTTGGCGGGTCTGGCCAGCCGAAATATTGTTTTAAATATGCTACGTTGTGTCAGCCTTGCAGTAGTCTTTGACTTATTATCGTTTTACCTTTCAAGTTTGGCTGATTAGATCTCCTGTGAGATCTAACGTTCAATAAAGCAGGATTTTCGTTCACGGCTTTGCAGTTTATAGCACGTCAGTTTTTTTTCTGTGTTGAGTTGTCTACGTTCAACCGTCATCGAGTTAAGTTTAGATTAAAGTGGTGTTCTCTATACTTGTCTTGCGACGGTTTATTTTAGTACATTGATCTGATCTGTGAGTGGGATGTCAAATGCACATAAACTTGGAAAGAGATTCCCAAATACTTGATTTTAATGAGCTTAAATGATTTTTACCCTGTCTTTTGTTTACATTTTTGCTTCCTGATTGAAAAGATAACAAGAGGAAACAAACCCCCTGTGAGCTTGTTGGAACACCTATTTATGGGTTGACAGATTTTTTGGATCAACACTGAAATGCTTGCAAAAGAGGGTACTTATTTTGATGTATTTTACGTGCAATATATAAAGAGACAAGCGGTTCCAAATTGGAAAAGAAGTGCTGTCTCATAAGAAACCTTACCTATAGCCTTGAATGAGCTGCAATGAGAAAGGTCTGTAAGCTCGTGCGAAAAGAAAAAAAAGTTCTTGAATACATGCTAATTTTCCAAGCAGGAAGACAAACATCAACATCAAGATCTGGGTGGGGGGAGTACTTTATAATTTTTTGGGCAGGAGGGTCCTCTGTGACCCAACAACCCTTTACCAGTCCATGTTCAGCTGCTATGTTACTACCCTAGCTATTGTGGACGTATGTGTTTGTAATACCGGTATGTGTACATGTGCAACAAAAGCCAACAAAAACGCCTACACTTTGTAAGGTAAGTGCGACCTTGCGTGGTACGAACACGGCTTGTTTTAACAGCCTTTAATAATGCACGAAGTGTGTACCAGGCTTCAGATAATTGGCGAAACACTGACCTTAACGTTTATTTGTATTGGCCAGATTTTTTAGCCCTACCACTTTAAAATGGTCTCCGCGGCCCCTGTCCTTATGACCGAGGAGAAGAAAACCGTCTCTAATTTCAGTGGCTAAAGCCTGGTTCACAATTGTGAGATAAGCAGTGAATAAGCATAAGCGGCAGCACAAGAAAATGGAAAATGCTTCTTTGCCTTGTGCTTAATTATGCTTGATCTTATTTCAATAGTGTTGTGCTTATCTCACAAGTGTGTGCCAGGCTTTAGGGTCTCGATATATCTGGAACCGACTGTCAATTACATGTACCGCCGCAAATCCTTTATCAATATTCAATATGGTCTAGATATGTCTATATTCAAGAACTTAAAGAGGCCAAATTAACACAACCGAAAGTACTGTAAATCTTTTTCGACAGTGTCTAAACTACTTCGAGATCAGACACAAATAACCTCAAGTACTTTTAACACACAAATAACAACAAATAATAACAATTATAATCCATCAAATATTTTCGCTCGCGCGCAATTGGTCTAAACACGTCACGTGACCGAATATTCCTCAGCTGAAAATGGGGAATATCCGAGAATATTCCACAATTTTCACTAAAACTGCGCGTGTTGCGGAAAAGATTTGAAGCATAATAAACGCAATAGCCTCCATTTTAAGCGAAAATATCCTCGGATATTTGCCCTTGGACATTATCTGTTCCTCGAAGCTCACAGTTTTCCTTGAGCTAAGCTCTCGGAAAACTGTTCGCCTCTCGGAACAGATAATGTCCGCGGACAAATATCCTAGGATATTTTCGCGCCAAACGGAAGCCATTGTTTAAATACTTTTAACATTATTTTGTGAGTGGTCGAGTTCTCGTGCCTATGGTTTCCTTTTACTTCCCTTCTTCTTTACGTCGTTTGTTCTCAGCACACGAAGCAGGGGGCAATTGATATATCTTCGTACTCATCGTAACAACTCTCATGAGTTTGGCAATGAAACTCGGCCCGAGGTTGGCTTCACATACCCTTCGTAAGTAGCCTGAAAATTTACATTTAATGGCTGGTAATGGACTCCATGATCGATCTCCTGGTAAGTGTCCTCCTGTTGTGGACCAACGTTATCATAATGAGTTACCAGGCCAGAACGTACGACATCAACAGCTTCACAAGTAGACTGCCCTTCAGTTTCTAACTCGTTAATAGTAGTGTTGTAGTAACTTGGTTCTGTGGATGGTTTACTATAAGGAGACAGCTCTAAGATTTCTTGCGTGGAACCTTGTTGAGGATTCCTTGAAACTGACTTTGTCTCTGCTAGAATATGAAAGAACCAGAAAAAAAAAGAACAGCGTGTTTTTCTATGCTGCATTTTATTTCGTTTTGAATTATCATTGGTAGTAATTGTTTTACTCGTACGTCCTTCCTTCCTTCCTTCCTTCCTTCCTGCCTGCCCTCCCGCCTGCCTGCCTGCCTGCCTATCTACCTGCCTGCCTGCCTACCTGCCTGTCTGTCTTCCCTCCCTCCTTCCTTCCCTATGGCACTCTTGCTCTACTATTATCCTTCCCTCCTTCCCTCTCTCCCCCTGCATGCATACTTCCCTTCCCTTCTTCCCTTCCCTCTTTGCCTGTCTGTCTGCCTTCCTTCCCTTACGATATTCAGTAGGTGAAACAAGGAAGCTAATCTACCAAATACCATATCAGAACTATCTGTAGTCGAACCCCTATCAAGTGGCCACCTGTTAAACGTCAACCCCTATGTGATACGCGGCCAGTAATCAAAGTACCGACGAGAGTTTCCCGAAGGTTGCCGTTTAATAGGGGTTGAACTGTATACAGATATAAAAGTTAAAACTCACCATTAGGATGCAACCGACGCCACATTACAATCCCACCGGCCAAGATCACAAGAACAAGTAAACCAACTACTATTGACAATATCAAAGTTGTTGTCGGGATCCCATCATCTTTGGTGGTAAACGTAATGAATCCCTCATTTTCATAATCACAATCTTCGTCAAAAGACCGTTGAAAAACCGTGTATCTTGTGCCTTCTTCAAGCTTTCTGTTTTGATACTTTATGAAAGCTGAAAGAAAAGGCGGAGAGGCACCTCGGGATTAAATCAATTCTGTGCGTGCTCGTATGAGTACTGGCAAAATAAAGTATTCGGAGAGAAATGAAGCCCTCCCAAGTCTAGCAAAACTGTATCTTGACTTTTATATATTAAAGGGACCCTCCAGGTGCTGGTGGAAGAAACAGAAATGATGGCATTGAAGTCGCAACAACACAAGACAAACAACAACAACAACAACAACAACAACAACAAAAAGAACAAAACAAACAAGCCAGCAAACAAACGGTTTTAGTCTTTACTGTTTAAGTCCAAATTATTAAACTTATCTATTATATATTATTTTATATTTTAAGCAGCGATTGTCCAAACTTAGGCCACAGTGGCGTCATACATTCTCAAAGTTCACTATGGTTTTCAAAATGTTTCAAAAATGTTATTCCAAAGGATGCATAAACTTTGAAGATTTGGGAAGAAATTTTTATATATTTGGAGTCTATTAACAAAATCTCTATTTATGTTCTCTAAGGGGACACGTGCTTGTTGCTCGTGTGAAAGATTATTTTGATAAGGGTGTGGTACTTTGCTACTTTGCAATAAACGTATATTATGCCAATTACGATCTCTGATAACTCTGTTCAATTTAAACCCAAAGCAGATCATTTATGAAAACCTGTGGTTCTAGGCTTTCATTTCATTTTTTCCCAATAAAACTTGTTTCAATTGTGTTTTTTTTTTTTGGTTTTTGACTTACCGTTGGTGGTCAAAATTTCAAATTTTAACCATCATGCTCTCAAGTCAATACATAGGTCTATAAAAACTTGTTTCAATTTTCAGTTTTTTTGGTTTTTGACTTAAACTTTGGGGGTCAATATTTCAAATATTAGCCTGCATGCTTCCAAGTCAATATATACGTTCTTATAAATGGATGTAGACCGTCCTTATTTCTAGAACGCCATTAGGTGTAAACTGACTCACATGTTGTTTCTCTGCGCTTTCTCTTAGCTTCAGTAACACCATCTCGGGAATAATACTTCCGGTCACCAACAGGAAATGATGTCCTTGACTGATCGTTGGCGAACTCAGCCGTAATATAAGGTTCTCCTTTCACTTGGTTATCGTAATTTCGCATGACTTTAACGTATTGTGTGTCCGATGGTTTTCCTAGGTTCTGTCCGTCAGTTAAGGGTGTGACGATCATTTGATAAAAGCTGTAAAAGAGTCTAGTAAGTTGTTTTCACATAAGGTGGCTGGCAATAGTATACCGCATTTTGTAGCAGTCATACTTTGACGGATTATCACTACCGCTGTTTTTGTTTGTTTGTTTGTTTTGTTAATAAATAACAACATTTACTTACATCGAAGTACAATACATTACATTACTAAAAGGCTACTACAGAACTACTTAGCATAAATGTATCCAGTAAGCTATGAAGATAAAAAGGTCATTACTACGAATCTCAGCTAAATTATTAATATATTCCCTGGCATACATGGCTTCCTTTTAAAACGTATATATTGAAATTGTTTTAATTTTATTTTTATTTATTTATTTACTTTTTTGAGGTTTAAGACTCAGAAGTTACTAAAGAAGATAGAAAGCTATGAATTCTGTCTATTTTTGGGAGTACTTCCTTTGATTTGTAGGACCATATGTAATATCGTGCAAATTACCACCACTGTTATCAGGTTTCTACAAAATTGATGCTGAACACGATTTGGTCATTTACTTCACCTAGCAGGTTACTATAGCTACAGTACAATCAGCCACACCGTTGATTTTGGATTTAGGCGCTAGAAACTCAATAACGAGTTCCGTGACCGCCACCTTTTTTTATTGTAAAACAATGATCACATGTTAAAATTCAATATTTTGCAAACTTTTAAAAGGGAATTCAAAGTTATCTTAAGTTATTAAAAATTAAAGGTGGCTCTCGACTGCCTCCTGAACATTTGTTTTTAACTTTGAACTCAAAAATTAACCAGCTACTGGTATTTGCCAAGGTTAGAAACTTTATGTCCTTTCTTCTTCAAAATGGAAAATCGTAACGTAAGCTGAAGTACAGAAACCCACAAGATCGATTCCCTACACACTCCGTGAAGTCCAGCACAATCTGCGTTACAGGGCAACTGAAGGCAAAATTTCAAAACACTTACCTGACTGGTTTGCCATTACTCAACTCTTTCTTAGTTTTAAAGGGGACAGACACTTCTGTTGTTCCAATGTTGTTATCGGGAGGCGTCGGAGCAGTCGGTGGGTCTGAAAAACAACATATTGGTACAGGTATAGGTATATTAGTTTGATTAAAACGTTAACATACTATCTGGCAAGGTATAATTTCGGCAGGAACTTACGTTTGGAAGTCGATCGTTTTTCTAAGCCAACATACAACGTACATTGACGAAGGGTGAGGGGTTTAATCCCCCATATGGGCCATACTCCTCTAAAGTAATTTTTAGACATAGTACCCAACTCTACCGTGGATAATACTCCCACGGGTGTTTCTTCTATCATTTCGTTTGAACAGTCCACCTTCAGTTAATTACTGCCATTTAGATGTTTCGCTCAGTTTCAAAATAATATTGTTCATTTGCTTTTACTGCTTTACTATACAGCTGAATTTCTGGTAATTGCTATTTGCCGTGTTTATGAAAAGCATATATATCTTTACCTTCAGTAGTCGCACTTTGAGGATCACTTTTTGAACCTGCACCCTTCACGGTCTCAGCCCTAACTCGAAATGAATATGTTGTAGACTGACTAAGACCATTTACGACCGCTTTCAGAAGCGATGCAGGTACTTCCTTTTCGCCCGTCCCTCTCTCAGCTGTGTAGAATATGACGTACTTTGTAATGATACCGTGTGTAAACTCTTTAGGAACCGGCTGCCATTCCACCTCGACACTAGTACTGTTCAATACCTTTACAGAAGTAAGTACAGGAGCCCTCGAAGGTACTGCAACATACAGCAATTTGAGCTTTTGTAACCTGAGTGCAAGTAGGTTTAATACCAGTTGCTATATTGAGATAAACTACTACTAGTGCCGACGGTATTTCAGGGAAAGGAACTGTCTATGTACATATTTTATGGTATACCATTCCACTTAAGATTTTGTTTTTCTTTAAAAGTTTTGATAATGATCAAAAAGCGACTATTCCTGTAAGATAGTTTTCTTCTGTTCAAGACTGTGTGCGTCCTGATGGCCACTAAGTTTTCACACAGGCTACTACCCTTACCTGTTATCGACTTGTATATTGTTTGTTTTCAGTGGCGACAATGATTTGCACATGAATATAACCTTATAGCCAACTTTTCTGCATGCTCTTCACCTTAGTTGAGGGCATGAGTTGAAAACCAACCGAGTCTCCCTACCTCTGCACCAAAAATTTAATGTTGTTTTCCTCGTACTTACCGTCTTGGTCCGTCCATACAGTGATGGGATTGCTGCGTGGTCCATCACCTTTCAAAGTTGCAGCTAACACCTGGATGCTGTATACCGTATACTTTATAAGTTTTGTTAACTCAATTCGACGGGAGGGTGAATCAACCCGTTCCATCGTCTCTGCATCTCCCTCGGACTCCTTGTAAATGACAAGGTATCTAAGGATTTTACCGTGCTGTTTATCTGCTGGCACTTCACCCCAAGTGACTGAGATACTAGTTGAGCAGGTGTTGTGTCCTCTCACATTCTCAGGAGCAGCACGAGGTACTGAACAAAGAATAATGGTATTGATAGTAATGGTATCGCAGCTATTAAACGGATATATACAGATAACGTTTAAGAGAGCCCGGATCTCTACCGCGAGGGAATGGACAATGACGATCAGAAACAAATTAACAGATAGAAATCAAATTACAAGCGGTTTGTTATCCTCTTCATTCTTGTCCATGGTTTTTTTCTGTAACTATCTCAACTCCTTAAAAGTTTTCCAGCGTTTCGTGTTTTCAACCCATAATAGATCTTACTATATAGCGTCTCTAGCCTTTATTTGTTACACCTTTTCTGAACACCTTTACTTGTATGATTATTCCCAAATAATGCGAGGAAATCTGAACGCTAACTCACCATCTTGGTTTGTAACGAAAAATTCGGGATCGCTGTAGTGTCCATCTCCCTTGTCGGTAGACGCCAAAACCCTGACACTGTAGTTCATATTCTTTATCAGCCCAGTTAGATTCACCTCACGTATAGGAACATAGACTGTTGTGTTTTCAACGAGTAAAGAACTGATCGCCTGGTAGCTCACGGTATAACTACGAATGATACCGTTCTTGTCCGCAGCTGGAACTTCATTCCACCTCACTAAAAGTGAAGTGGAAGTTGTGTCGTTTACTCTTAAATCCTGGGGGGGGGGGGGGGGGGGAGCGCCAGGTACTGCAAGGAATATAAATTGTGTTAAATTTTCATCCGCTAACATGGCGTCAACTCTTTCAGCTAACTTCACCATGTACATCGTGTACATCAAGCAAACTAAACAATTTTTCTAATTCTGAATAACAAATGCTACTGACTGTAACACTGTAATGACTTTGGTTAGCCTCCAAGTAGTTGATTTTATCCTAAGACTCATGGCAATGCTATTATTACAAATAGAGTGCTTCTTAATCCTAAACAACGTTGCATTTAGGAAGGGGTTGACAAGCTTTACCTGACTCCTCTTGCTAATGCATGAAATTGCCTATTTTGCGACAATCTTGTTAATTTTTCAATGAGCATAATTTCCGTATTATTTTAAATAGCAGTATAAATCTACTAGCGTTCCATCACGAATGCCGTTCTCTTATTTGACTGCACTACACGTTGTCTATTCTGTTACAGATTAGTGAGTAACCTAGAAGTGTGCGGTTGATAACAAATAGCGGCCGCTTCTTTGCATTTCCAAAATGTCTGCGAAGAGGATTTAGATGATATTTTGAAAAACAAGTAGACTTCTAGTAAAACAATAAAACTAATCGCTTTCGATTTTTATTGCGTGATAGTCGACGAGGCCGGGCCTAGCCCGAGTCAACTATCAACCGAAAATAAACTTGAAGCAACTTGGATGCTGACCAACGTTCGAATATAAAATGTACCCATCATCAGGGATGGCGTAGTGGTCAAAGAACTCTCTTCCCACCAATGTGGCCTAAGTTCAGACACGGCGACATATGCGGGTTGGGTTTGCTGTTCGTTCTGGTCCTGGTTCCAAAGGATTTTCTCCGGCTTTTGCGGTTTTTCTTTCCCTACAAAAACCAACATTTCTAAATTCCAAAGGGCAACAGGTTTGTTAGTCTTTCGACTGTTATGTTCTTTCCTCGCTAGAAACAATCTGACTAACTTATTTCGTAAAGCATGGTTAGTTCTTGGTTATTTAAACTGTACTTATCGCTCAGCTAGTCAGTCAGGAAAAATACTTACCATCCTGATCTGTTCTAACAACAATAGCAGGGTCATTGGCCGGCCCATTTCCTTTTACAGTAGATGCAAACACTGTGATATTGTAGTTGACGTACTCCTTTAGTTCTGTCAAATTCTTTTGACGATCATTGGCACCAAGCAAAACACTTCCATTGTCATTCTCTGTTTGTGAGTGGTAAGTAATAGTGTAACCCGTGATGATACCATTCTGTTTATCAGCTGCAACTTCATCCCACGTGACTAAGATGCTTGTTGAGCTGCTGTTCTGTCCTCTCACATTTTGTGGGGCGCCATCGGGTTCCGATATAGAAATTCGGAATCCATTTATTTTGCAATGAGTGTAAGTTTAATTGACAACAATGCAGTGTAATTGTTTACTAAGTGCGCCCTCAGAATACCATGTGTAATGCATTGCGTGACTTCAGTTGTATATGTTGTGGTCAGCCTTTAAGTTCTACTTCAGTTCAGTAATCACGTTTTTACACCAATCTAAGGGACCGTTTTATCATCCATGAACTGAATTCGTTCATGATAAAAACGTGAACTGATGTTTGTGAGCAATGCTCTCCATCGTACATTTTACCCTAGTACATACTTCGCAGACAATAATGACTTTGGAACCACTGCTCAATAACATGCGGAATTAACCAATCAGGATGGAGCTTTAACTTACACAGCCGTACACAAATTCGAAATTAGCCAATCAGAAGCCGTGTGTACTGTCCTGATATCGTGTGATATCAAGTCACTGACCTGATATGACTACCCCGACATGGTCACTTGGACCTGATTTCGTATGTTATTGTAATTCGGCTATTAAGGCATGGCCCGCCTAGCTTAGCCTTTGCTAGTTGCGGGCATGTCCTTTTTTTGTAACATATAATTTGAAAGTAATTAAGTGTATAGAGTGTAATTTGGGTACGGTAAAATACCTAATAGATTTCAGTTGCATATCAGGCTCGTTTTGTCTCACCATGGTTACTTTAGCTCGACCAAACCCGCCTGAAGGTTCGCCAAAGCGTCACAGAAAGGTACGATTAGGTGAATATCGCGTCGCTGACCTTCCAATCTACTATATCATAAACTGCGCGAAGAAACACTGCACATCCATAACTGGATTTTCCAACACTAAATATTTCAAAGTATATAACAAATTGAAGTAGCGTAATTTGTTTCATGTTTAAATTTATAAAATTACTGAGATACTACGCGCGCTCCAATTGGTCGATGAATGTGTCTAGATGAGAGTCTGTAAACACGGTTGTAACGATATAGATTCGCGCGTATTTTTGAAAAGTATTTTATACCAGCGCGAGAGAACTTAAATCCGCGTTTCCAGAGGCTCATCTAAACACTTAGGGGATTAGGAGAATTCTCGAAAGCTATGCAAACCCGAGACTGCGTCCCGGGTTTGCATAACTGCCTCGAATTTTCCAAATCCCCCTCGTGTTTAGATGAGGTTGGGCGAAAACGTAACCTAATTTTCACACTAGGAAGGATCTTCTTGCACTCGCGATTGTCTCTTCAAATCCGATCAAACCAGTCCCGTTCCTAGAATCTTTGTTTCCTACTGTGCAAACTTTAGAAACGAGTGACTCCCGGGATTCCGTTGCAGGTTCGATTTTGATTGGTTTCAAATTAATGAAAATGACCTGAAGTACAAAACTAGAGACTCGACTGAGTCACGTTTGCCATCTAGCCAAGCCCAGTTCAGCCACAAGTCCGATATATCAATAAAAAAATAACGGGACAAGTATTCTTGGGTAGTGGTCGTTCACTATGTGTAATGTGAGAGGAAGTGGACAGCAGAAAATGTGCGTTCATTTCTTTTATGCTACTAAATCACTAGGAACTTCGATCAAACAGAGGTTTGTCAAGTCCCTCAACTATCTCTTCTACTCGTGCTCAAAACATTTATTGAGGGAGAGTTAAAACAGGGGTAAGCCAATTAACCCCACCCATAGCCTGCGTAGCAAGCGTTCCGTGGGGTTTGGAAGCAAAGAAAGACCGAGGAACGGGATTTTCGGTGTTTTGTCTGCGCGAAAAATGGGGCGAGAGCCAAAAAAAAAAAAAAAAAAAGAGGGGGGTGGGAGAGGGGAAGGAAGGAAACGCTTGGATTTTGAAAACCTCCGTTAGCCAGCTAACGGGGCTCGTGATTGGCTGGGCTAATCCAATATTATGGACATGTGTCGATCAAAGGTATTTTAATGCCTTTGAGTGCCAGACAAAATGGGAAGACGCGTTCGAAGCTTGTTTACAAAACGCTTTAACTTTTCTCGCTGAACGAGGATTTAGTCGTCAGCTTCGACAGTACGGTAGAAATCGTGTAGTGCAATGCCGACGCTTTGGTTTTTCGAAGCCTGCACATTATTGTAGAAAAAAGCGCGACACAATTTGCAGCTGTTCTCTTAATTTTAACATCACTTTCGTGAATGCCGCATGCGCCAAGGACAAGATAATAAACCACGGAACAGGAAATTCGCACTACTGCGTGGGAAAACCTTCTAATTTCGTCTGGCTTTTTACATGGCAACATGTTGTCGTAGTCTGATATTTCATTTGAAGCATTTTCGTTGACAGTATTTAGAACCTCTGGGTACAATTCTGAATGATTTGTTATAGTGTTAGCTGCGACATGCCAGTTTTTGTTACATATTTACCTTACCAAAAATTTAGTCGTCTCGTCGCGGGGAATTCTTACGAGGATATTTTATAAACCACTTTGACTTGGAGGCCGCCTTGGGGAAGATTATCTTTCTTCAGACACTGGTCAAGATTATCGTTATTTTCCCTCTCAGATGTTTGAAGCCTCTCCTGCCCAAATTCCAAAGTTGGCCGAGAAGACTTTCCGTTGTTTGTTTTTGCTGCAGGCGATAACACTCGAACCGATTTTCGGATCTGGCGTTTCCAGCAAACCCTTCTTTACTGGAATTGCCTTTGTGGGAGTTGACTTGATAATTTTACCTTGTATCGATTCCTGGACGAATGAATACAGTGATCCAAGATTTCGAATCATGCGAGCACAAGGATTACTAACGCGACTTGAATACTTCTCACATTTTAACTTTCTGGCAGATTTGTGCTAAAACTTCACCCTTGCAGTCCTTCCTTTTAGACAGATTGAGTAGAAATATAGCTTGATTATAAATTACCAAATTTAATTCATCAAGATTTCTCCGTTCCCACCGTGCGCTCGTTGCTTCAGATATATTTTGACAAGTAAAGTTTATTTTGGTTCAAAGTTCATTTCCGCTACGGAAGGCCGAAGATTTTATTGCTTAATTTATGACAGCCGATGACAGCACGAAATCTCAGTGTGCGCACTCAGGCATGAAAGGCCAAGTGGGCGGTTTTCAAAATCCAGGGGTTTGTCTGCAAGCGTTTCCTTCCTTCCTTCCCCTCCCCTCCCCCCTCTTTTACTCGCTCCATTTTTCGCGCTGCTCCCGAACCCCACAGAAACGCTTGCTGCGCAGGGTACCCCACCCATAGCACCTTTTCGCGTTGTCGAGTACACTTTTACGCTTTTGTAAGACAACCTAGCTTACTCGAAACAGCTGTATACGCCAGATAAACTGGGCAGATAGACTTACCTACAGATTTGAAGTAGGTCCAGTTTAAAAAGAGAGCAAATGGACAAAAGAATAGCAATCTGACTGCTTCTTGTTTCGTCATTTCAGTTGGTTCTCTTTCTTCCTTTAAAAAAAACTAATAATCATAACTATAGATAATAAAGGAAAAACTGAACAAAAAACCGCCAGTTTATCAACTCAGTGATGTTTTTTGGAATATGTTGAAGTATTAAGCCATAAAATATGGTTCGAGATAACCTTAGATAACCTTGATGAAAGCCTCAATAACAAAATGACACCCTTCGCGCTGTTGCCATGACAACAGTTTTGCCGCTGGTGCTGTCTTAATAAGAAATGATATTCCTAGTCTTTGTCGTAAACCAAGAACCATCTACCCAACCCAATCTAATGATGGGAGTTAAAGACAGTATGGGAACTACGTCTGTGCAAGGAGGACTCTTTGCTTCACTTTAGAGGTTGCAAATGGGGATATTTGTTTTTTTTTTAACCAAAAGAGACTGGGGCCGAAACAGTTGCTATGGCAACAGCACTAAGGGTGTCATTTTGTTTCTTTTGTGATGCTCATTTGTGGTGCCAACTTTCAAGAACACTGCTTCAATATTTCTAGAGATATTGTTTATTTAGTATTTTACCATTTTTTACTTGCAAACGATATGACGCCATCACTACTCTAATTTGCATAATAGAAAAACGTCAATATCTCTAAAACAAAAAAAGATATTTCAAAAAGAAAAACGCCATTCTTCTGTAATTGGAAAGGTCTTTCTAGACTTTCTAGTAAGCAGAAATTTTTTGTTATGCCATTTACACTTTAAGGTCTTCCTTAAGTCTTTAAATTATATGTTGTAACTGAAATGGGTTACCATGGAGAGAGAAAAACTCGTCACAATACAGTTCACTTCTACTCTTTACCTATTAGCCGTTTGTTTGTCACAGCTGTGTTCGCTCCAGTTTAGTTGATGCTTTCAAATACGTGGAAACAATGAATATGCGTCTCTCTCAGGGAGAAAGCGGGCCTCTGTATAAACATAAACTTCTTTCATCGCTTTTTCTAAAGGCAGAAAGTCAATAGCTCATGACGTTTAAAAATGCCCGAGTTATAACTTCCTCACATTTGAAGTTTGTTTAGGAGCAAGAGCTTTTCCGTCCGTGTTTTTGAATGATGCTGTTAGAATACGCGTCCCTATTAGTATCATAAAATTGGGGGCAGGTCTGTAGCTGTCCAAACACTGTTTGTTTTTGGCTCACGAAACAATACATAAATGATCTAAACAATGCCCCTATCTCTTGAAACAACAGAAGCTACAGGTTACCAGAAACAACAAAAATACAGGTCGGGAAGAAGTGCTGGACTACTCCAAAATTGGTCAAGAAATTTAACCGTAGATTCAAAAGTAGATTTAAACGGGAAACTTACTAAGATGACCTCCAATTTAACTCCAAGTGAGGATAAACAGTAAAACGTCCTTGGTTTTAATAATTAGTTAATTAAACTGAAAATTTGGATCAATAACTAACATGTTGACAATCATAAAATAACTTTAAAAAAGGAATACAGTTCCAGATGAGATCAATTTTCACTGCGAGCTGTCAAAGGCAGCTGGAACAGTAGACTTATCGTCAAAGACTGGCAAAGAGTAAGCTTTTGGGGATTCCTGTCATTAATTACAGCCACTGCCTTATACTATGAAAGGAACTGCATGGAACCTTAAACGAGCTACGTCACGGTTTGTTCATATTGATTCTCTCCGCCTCAATTTTTCAAATTCGTCGTTTGTAATCCATGTTAATCTTCTCCATCCTTAGCCATCCTTGCGCCCCTATGGTTTATCATTATCTCTTTGGTGTTTTTCTCTCTTATTAAACTGTTATTTTTAGGTTTCCTACCATTTAAAGGTAATTTTGTATGTGGCCAAAATAACTCAAAATACCGTGACTGAGCCCCTTTAATCACAACATGACACTTTGTTCGGCATCAAGCAACAAATGCCTCTAAAAATGTAACTTGACTCTATTCTGTGCGAAAACGTTCCAAACAGCTGATTGAAGATCATATAAAAATAGATGTTGTAAAACAGTACGAGAAATTTTGCTACTTAGTTTTGTTAAATTGAGGTTCTCGTTTTACTTACAAACGCACAGCCTAGCTTCTCACTGGAGGGCGTCTAGCTGAAGTGAGTACCAGCTTTGACTAAGTTGTCAACCTATGCGGCAGATCAGAATGATTACAAAACGAAAGAACAACAGTTAACATCACAATGAAAAGAGAGATTTCTTTTGTCTACTAAGCTGTTTGTTTAGCTGTCTGAGAGCTACACAAAGATATCTGAAAGAGAGCCTCATGTTATTTTCCGTTAATTCTGCTAGCGGGCAGTTGTCATCTGTATTGTTCGCGGAATTTTCAAATGATGCACCTGTCAGAGCAAACTCTTATTTGTACCTGAAATTAAACAAACATCACTCACTTTTCTGAGACAATCATCTAAACTAAATCTCTTTTATCTTGATTATTTTTTTAAATAATGCAAATGTCATTATCGTATGGAACCCAACGGTGAATTAAACGTCTCTTGCACGGATACTTAGGTGCGAAGCAGAGTAAACACCCACATGTAGGAACAAGTGGATTAAGAACATCAGGCTGAAAGTTAGCCAATAGAGCATCATATATATAAGAACGAGTTCAGCCTAACAAATACTACATGTTCTTATATGTCGTATATCTAAGAAGAGGGTGCCAGAATACAAAGGCATTCTTATTAAAGTACTATGGTATGATTACAATCATACAGTTTCATACGGGTTCAATTTGTAATTAATTTGCAGGAATGAGTTTTTCAAAAAGCTGAAATTGCACGAGCCGCTTCGACGACAATGGATACTGAAGGAAATAGAACGTTAACGTTAATGAAGACGCCAAAAAGGAAACGTACTAGGGAAACAAAAAAGGAACACAGATGAGTCACCTAACGTCAAAACATAATACGGACTGCAAAATAATAAAAAGGTGATTAAGTCGAAGGGGCAAATGGAACAGGAAACAGGGAACGCATACTGGATCGCAGGTACCTTTTTTCGAGCACCCCTTATTTGTTTGCTCACCATTCACTTGTGTGTGTCTGTGTGCCTTTCGAATTAGTTCCTGACTCCTTAAGGACAATTTTTTCAACTTACCAACTTTGTTCCCAGGGCTTTTTCCCCTGCTCGGCGCCGCGGCCCCAAGGAATGAAAAGGCCTTGGGAAGGAGGTTGTCAGCTTCCTTGTTTGCGACACCATCGTTCCAAACCAGACGTTTGATGAGCAGAAATGTCAATGAAAGAAATTGCTCGATTTTTCGTCAAAATGAAGAGTAATATACAGACTTTACTTGGAAGTTTGATATGACCTCTGCATAGAAATATTATAAGTTAAAGAATCGAAACATATGGAGGATATTACATGGTCGCGCGGAGATACGAAATTTATCTTCGAGTGTTAACACGAGAAGATAAAGTTCGAATCTCCAAACGACCATGTAATTTTCTTTTTATTTCATAAAATATTCACAATACATAACGACGTTCGTGGTGATTTTCCGAAGGTTTCTGACCACTTTCCGAAGATTTTCGAAGATATTCCAAAATTTGTCCAAAGTCCAGGCGAACATTTCCACACATTTTCCAATGATTTCCGAACATTTTTCGAAGATTACCCAATATAACCGTAAATTGCCGAAGACGACCGAAGAAGATCCGAAGATGTTTCGATCATACACCAACAAATCTACGTGTAGTTAAGATTACCGAACACAGTTTTCACGCGCGCTCTTGCTAATGTAATTCAGCGCGCGCACAAGGATTGCAAAAAATAAATAAATAAATAAATAAATAAAAAAATAAAATAACAAAAATGGCGTCAATATAGCGATCAATTTTTTCGCTAAATGCCCACGCTATCTATACTATTTTTCTTCATAATTGAACACAGAGTACTGATGGTTTTGGTCTTTTGTTACAAAGGTATGTTAGAAAAGGTAACGATGCAAAGAGCCCAGCAATTCTCATCATTTTCTTGTTACCAAAAGAACCCACTTAAATGCAGCGAATGCGTAGTAAGTCGAAAAAGTGCGATTGAATGCGGAATAGCTTTCTCGGAAATACGCCTATTTCCCGAAAACCACTCATTAAAATTTCACGAAATTTTGCACGAAAGTACTTTAAGAAATAAGTAACCGGAGTGTTGAAAAATAAATTGCACTTCAACAAAGTTAGTTCTAGATATTCGAAGGAAATTCTAGATATTCCAGTGAACCTTCAACAAGAGATAATTAAAGATCTCTGTTAAATTTTTATTATAATAACTTGGGAGCATCATTACAAACTTGTTGCAAGCAAATTATAAAGAAAATATAACGGATTAGAATTTCTGCAAATAAATAGAACCGATTCTAAAGGCCTGTTTATATTTATTTATGCAACGGCACATAAGTCAGCTTAACTATCATAAAACCGAAGTTTGTGTTGTTAACTTGCTTGTTGCCATTTTTGGCGACCAAAGAATCAAGGGTTTTAGAGGAAAACGTGAATAAAACACCGGTATCAAAAACTGTATTCAGCCACCTTAAAGGGACAAAAAAAAAAAGTTATCAAAAATGATATCTTTACATGTAAGGATATCTTATCTTCAAATGTGATGATATCATATCGTTTTTATCAATTTGTTGCCACTCGGCATACTATGGAGGCCCGTTCTGGTCAAAATTGTAGTAATAAAATTGCCCCACAAGTCAGTTTTTTCAGTCACTGTTTTACTTTTTATGAGCTTGCTGTGTATTTTCATCGGCGGTACAAATTTCTTTTTTGAGGTGCTTGCTTATTTTTTTTAGCAGCCCGAATTATTTTAATTTAGTCAGGTTAAATTTTTTGTTGGTACTACGAATGAATTTTTTCACTCGTACTGCAAATTATTTTTTACTTGTGGTACTGAGAATTATTTTTTCATTGGCGCTGACAATTATTTTTCAGGGTATGGTGAATTTATTATTTGGCCTACAATACATTGCGGGCTTGCGATTTGAGGGGGACTGGCTCGAGTACTTTCCCGCTCGATTTCTTCGCGCCATCTTCGAGGTTTCATCTTTTAATTGTATTGAAAATATTTGGAGATGGATAAATCTGTTCAACGGCAAATACGTGAGATAGCCAATAATGCTATAACAGAAATCAGTCGAATTTCTCAGCTAGTGAACTCCACTCATACTGCGGCAGCAAGTAATCAGCGAAGTTCTTCCTCTTCGAGTCCATTATCATCTGGTTCTGCTTCTAGTGCCCTTCCGTCAGGATCAGAATCGGGATCTTCTTCTAGAAGTTCAGGAAGTTTGGTAAGTGAACTGCACCGAAGATTCCCGAGTATGCAAGGAACAACTCATCGTAGTCCTGCTCCTACTTCGAGCGGTAGAGGCCGCTCTAATTCGACACAAAGGGTTGGCCGTCCATCGAATGAGTTTGCCATCAAAGACATTATTATTGTGGGTTTACAGTGTGAAAAAACACCAACAACTCGCCAGGAAAAGGTCAGTCTCCAGCGTAGAAATCGTGTTATAAGTGGATTTACAATTGACAAAGGGTGGAATGAAAAAACCCTTTACAATAAAGTGAAAGCACAGTTTCCAGAGGAATGCAAATACATTGAGTTCGAATTCGGGAAGAATATCTCTGGAGTGCTAGTGAAACCGACATTGGCTTCAGGGGTGAGGATCGATGGAAACATTTTGCTGAAGAGCATTGCCTCTACAGGTGCTGTGTATGTGCGTTTACTGGTCGAAGATGACCCTGATGAGGTGGACAGTGGTATTCAAAGGAGTATGGATGATTTCATGTCAGAAGTAAATCAAGAGAGTATCATCGTACAAGATGAGGTGCAATCTATGAACTGTGAAGGGCCAACTACAAATAGACATAAGGAAGAGGAACATGCAGAGGAACAGGCACATGCAGTCGAATCTGCAGATGATGAAGAGCGAGATAGTGGAGAACAACATGCAGCCATAACTGTAGATGATCAAGAGGGAGGCAATGGAGAACAACATGTAGTACAACCTGCGGCTAATAAGGAACAGCCTGTAGATAATGGAGAGCCTCTCAGTGAGGCTGACTATTTGAGAATCATTGATAACATTACTGTCAATATTATTGATGAATGTAAGGGATTTCAAAATCCAGTTGCCATCCTGAACAAAGCCCAAGAACACATTTTAGATGGAAGGCAGTTGGACATAGTTGACCCTTCAACAGAACTAAAAGGAAAGACCAACTTTATAATAATAGATAGGGACCATGTTTTTCAAGATGCATTAGCTGAGGTAGCATTAATTGACAACTTAAGGCTGCCACTTGAGGTAAATTTTATGGGAGAGGGAGCTCAGGACTTGGGGGGACCTAGAAAAGAGTACTTCAGGTTAGTTCTCAAAGAAATCAAAGAAAAATTGTTTGACAGTGGACTCATCGAGGACTTTGCAGAACGTTACTATACATCTGGTATAATAATGGGATTAAGTGTTCTACAGAATGGGAAAATTCCCAGCTTTCTGTCTGAGGAACACCTTCAAGAACTTATTGATGATTCATCTGAGCATTCTCCCTGCATTGTCAACCTACGAAATGGTTTACGTAAAGTTGGAGTCCTGCAATTGATGGCAAAGCTTCCTTTGAAAGGTCATTTTGAAAGGGATCTGGCAGTTGCATCCTTTGCTCTTCTGTGAGCACAAAGGTTGGTGGATCAATCTGTACCTGGTAGTCTTCATCGCTCACTGTAACTGATTCATCAGCGTCAACACCATACTGTTCCATTTCATCTACAGTAAGTGCAGTGTGTTGAGAATTCATGTTTTGCAGCATGCCACTCGTCCACAGCTGGAGAGGGGACATATTATGCTCTGTTGACACTGGCCTTTGATTCATTTGATCAACAAATTCTTCAAGAGATTTATTGATTCTTGGTAAGTATATGTAATGAAGACAAAACAGATGCAGTTCATTTAAAGGGTCAAGAATACCAGTTTTTTCCATTTCGTCAAATAACTTTGCATAAAAACACAGGACGCCAGCATAAACATCCCTGTGCGCTCTTTCTACCCGGCAATTGTGAACAGATGATCCTGTGATAATACTTCCCCTGTCTAAGCCTCTTCTTTCCAACATGAACTGGGCAACAAGAACATTCTCCATCCCGTAATCACATCTTGCTCTTGATGGCAACCCATAGGTTTTGGTGCTCTCCTCAAAAAGTCTTAATACAGTCTCAGCTTTGTTATTGTCACAGCACCTGCAATGGGTAATCAAACGTGAAAATCCATCTATACAAACATAGACTATAAGTTTCCATCGGATAAGCTTGTGGGCCGAGTCAAAGTGCCACAGCGAGTTGGGTGTTGGAACATTATACTTTCGACGATAAATTACCAACCGCCACCTTAAAGCAGTGCCTACAGGGTCTAACCGTCGTAAACAGTTGCTCACCCTCCAGCGTTGAACTCGGAACCCTCTACTCCCAAGGATCTAATAAATCGTCTCCTACCAATATTTGGTGTGAGAAATCCACCATTGCTGACATTTGTATCAGCTGCAGTTATTTCTTTGTAGATTTGATCTAGCTCATCATCAGATATGTCTGAATATTGTTCAAAATTATCACTTATACCTAACACCCTTCGTCTTCTTTGAAGCGTTGATACACTTATGTGAAGCAACTGGGCTATTTTTTCCCATGAAAAATGTATAGAACGCAAATATTCTATTTGTTCTTTCGTTATGTTCAAGGCCGGTCTACCAGGTCCTTGACACTCCATCCTTGGACGTGGTTGAGGATAAAATGAAACAGAATTCTCTGCACTTGATGCAGTAGTTTCACAAGACACGAGAAGTCTTTGAAGAGATTGCACATTGCTCTTCAAACGACGCACATGTTCAAGAGGGGGATCGCTCATTTGGGAAGTCATGTCATGCTCAATAAGGGTTAGAGTTGTGTACGAGTCTTGCAGCCGCTGCGTAGTCTCTTCTATTAAATCTTCGGTCCAGAAAACCTCATCACTTGCGCACACACTAACGACTCCTTTCAAATTTTGTAAGAAAAGGTGGAAACCTCTTTCGTTTCTTTCTCTGACAATGTTTCGCGTTGGCATTCTTTTGGATAGCACTCGCACAATTTTCAAAATGGCCGCCTAGTAAGTCAAAACACTCGAGCCAGTCCCCCTTAATCGCAAGCCCGCAATGTATTGTAGGCCAAATAATAAATTCACGATACCTTGGAAAATAATTGTCAGCGCCAATGAAAAAATAATTCTCAGTACCACAAGTAAAAAATAATTCGCAGTACCAGTCAAAAATAATTTGCAGTACGAGTGAAAAAATTCATTCGTAGTACCCACAAAAAATTTAACCTGACTAAATTAAAATAATTCAGGCTGCTAAAAAAATAAGCAACCACCTCAAAAAAGAAGTTTGTACCGCCGATGAAAATACACAGCAAGCTCATAAAAAGTAAAACAGTGACTGAAAAAACTGACTTGTGGGGCAATTTTATTACTACAATTTTGACCAGAACGGGCCTCCATAGTATACCACTAACTTTTATATATAAAAGTACATTATTCACACTAACAGGCTTAATGATTTTATGGTGCCACGGCTGTGAGTGAAAACAATCTCTTTCAGTGCGTGGCTTTCTACATGGGTGTGGTAATTCCAATTATGTTATACTCAAACTTCTCCTCTGAGTGTTTGACTTCTGATTCTACCGTTTATTTACTCGCAAACCCTCCACTCAGTGTTGGCAATGTTATACCAGACGTCCCTGTTAAAAGGCAACGCATTCAGAGTGTAACTAACGTTAAGCCGAAAAGACGCTTGGGTAAATTCCCAAGGTTCTTAGCACGCGCTCGGCAAAAACACGTGTGCTTGCTAACGCCAGATGTAAGGCAATCGAAGTTATCTTGCTCGTTCGTGACAAAATAGATCATTTTTTCCTTGGATCCTTTAAGATTTAAGACCAGTTCATTGCCCTTCGTCGCTGGACAAAGGTATTTGTAACTCGTTTTCGCTCTGATTTATTGTATTGTCGTAAGATTTTCCTGTATTTTGGCTTGCACATGTACTCGCGAACGGTTCAGTTTCTCATGGAATTTCGTCATGATTTGCTTTCTAGTTTTACGGTTCTATCCTACTGAGGAGATTAAAGAATCTGTAATTCTGCCAGCTATGTAATTGTTGATTGTCCTTTGGATCATTTTGGATGAATTTGGAGTCTATTTATCGAGCGAAAGGTCGCCGGTAACAGTAAAACTTTAGTTGCGACCCCGTGGACTGGACACGCGGATATTGGATCGTGGATCTTCTCAAGATGAGTGGTTCGCCGTCGGCGCAAATAAACAAACCGAATGAAGATGAAACAAAGGATACAGGGGATATGCAGGATATCCAACCGCTGACTGGTGAACAGGAAGGTAGCAAACGTACTCTTACACAAAAGGGTTTTGAGTATCAGTTGCCATTTAAGAAGAAGAGTTATGAAGATACCCTAGTCAAATTAAGGAACTGTGTTGACAAAGTCGACATGTTATGGATAGATGCAAGTGATGTTGATGAACTTCGCCAGCTTAGGACTGAATTAGAAGAAAGTCGACAGGCATTCGAAATAGCACGATCTGGGTACGCACCCTTTTTATCAGAAGAAGAACTACAGCAACTCTGTGGTGAATCGTCTGATCTTCTAAAGTGGGCAGTGCAACTAAGAACAAATGCTGGTGAACGGATTTTCATATTAGAAAGAGATGAGATAAATTCTCGCGCAAGTAGATCGTCAACTAGATCATCATTGTCAAGAAAAACGAGGAGCTGAAATCCCTCTGAGATAAGAGCAAAGGCCGTGGCTGAAGCAGCAAAGAGGACAGTAGAATGGCAGTATGCTAAGCTGGAAATGCAGAAGAAGGTGGAATTAAAAATGAAGGAGTGTGAAATAGAAGAAATGCAGAAGAAGAAAGATTATGAAAGAGCTGAAGCTGAAGCTGCTGCCCTGGCCAAGATCGAAGAAGAAAAAAATGATGAGAAACCCATGTCCGATTGCTTGGATGACATCCCTTGCGAAATTGATAAGGAAGATCATGTACGTCGATATGTAACGGCACTTCCCACTACTACAGCTCACACAAATGCTACATCAATTAATTCGATGGATCACCAGCAGAACACTTCCGTTGCTAATGTAAGCACCATTCCTCTTACAGCCTCAACTCCTGTTGCACACGGAATTCCCGGAGTAATACCCTCTGTACTCAGGCCATCAGCCACACCCTTTTCTCCACTGCATGCCCAATCAACGATGCCGACATTCTCCACCCCACTTAATTCAGCAGTTAATTCACGCAGCATTGCGGAGGCAGTCACGGAAAGTTTTCAAGCCGCTCGAATGCCGCCACCAAATCTTTCAGTTTTCACCGGTAACCCATTGGATTGGCCAACTTGGAAAAGTGCATTTGAAACTGTAATAGAGAAGAGAGCTATCAATCCCAATGAAAAGATTCTCTATTTGCTTCAATAACTGTCTGGAGCTCCAAGGAAAGTTGTGGAAGGTTATCAGTTCTTGTCATCACCTGATGCATATCAAACAGCAAAGAGCATATTAGAGAAACGATTTGGCCATCCATCTGTCGTTGCTGATGCCTTTCGAAGGAGTTTAGAAAATTGGCAGAGGATCAACCCAAGGGATGGAACTGCCTTGAGGGAATTTGCTGACTTCTTACGAACTTGCCAACTGGCAATGCATTCAATCGAGGATCTTGAAACATTGAATAAGGAAAGTGACAACAAGAAACTAGTTAAGATCCTTCCTGGTTGGGCCCATCCCAAATGGGAAGTAAGGTTCGTGACTATCAACAAAAACATGGAGACAACAAGTTTCCTCCTTTCTCAGCATTTGTCACCTTTGTCACCGAGATGGCCGATATACAGTGTCTACCAGTACTTTCCAGTGCAGAAGTCACTAAACAAGAAAGAGAGGGCAAAAACAAGAACCGTAAGAGAGATCGTGGTCATGGAAGATATTCCCAATTCAATTCACTGTTAACGGATGTTAGAGAACCTTCAGTTACTCCAAAGAAAAATAACAGCAAACCATGTGCATGGTGCAAGAGGCCCCACAACTTGAACGCTTGCCAAGAACTTTTGAAGATTCCTCTACAGGAAAGATTGTCATTTCTTATCAAGAAGGGATTCTGCCTGAGGTGCCTAGAGCATGGCCATATGGCTAAGGAAAATAAGTGTACAGCAAAATTGAAGTATGCATCATGCAAACGACAGCATCCCACATGCCTACATAGAGAACAGCAACCAGACAAGCCAGTCCAAACAGAACAAACTTTGACACCAGTAGCCGAGCCATTACTTGTACCAACATCTGAACCAGCATCTGCCAAGTGTACGAGAGTGTGTGGAGTTGAAGGTCAGGAATCTGGACAAGACCAAAGTTTGATTATTCCAGTATGGGTATCTAGCTGTGAAAACCCCGAAAACAAACAAATGGCGTATGCTCTCGTTGACTGCGAGTCCAATGCCACGTTCATTATTGAGAAGTTGAGACAGGAGCTTGGACTTGAAGGTGTTAAGAGTCACCTGCTATTATCCACTCTGCATGAAGAAAATGAAGTGATCGAAAGTCACAAGGTCAAAGGCGTTACCGTGATGGATATGAAGCACCAAAATAGCATTCCTTTACCACAGGCGTTCACGAGACAGACGATCCCTTTCAAGAGCTCACAGATTCCCAAGCCTGAGGTGGCTATGTGTTGGGAACACTTGAAACCTATCGCAAGTGAACTGATGCCATACAGGAGCGATTTAGAAGTTGGTTTGCTGATCGGAACAAATTGTCCAAGAGTCATAAAACCGCGAGAGATAATACCTGGTTCTGACAATGATCCATATGGAGTAAGGACTGCTCTCGGTTGGGGCATCATTGGCAGGGTATGCCTTTCCCCTCCATCTGATTCACATGAAAATTATGACGTTTGGACTAACAAGATCATTACAAGAGAACTGACCAGCACTGATGAATGCGCCGGCCCCGTTATGGTGCAACATTTGCCCTGAAATCTTGTGTTAAGGAAGCCTTCAATCCTGCCCAAGTAAACGAGATGTTTGAGTTAGATTTTCAAGAGAGATGTGGAGTCAAGAATGAGCGATCGTTGTCTATTGAAGATCAGAAGTTCCTTAACGTCCTTGGTGAAGGAATCCACAAGCGAGAAGATAGACACTATGAGATGCCACTACCCCTACGCTCAGAAGAAGTGGAGCTCCCAAACAACCGTTCCCTAGCCCTTAAACGCCTCTTCCTTCTGAAGGAACGCTTTAAAAGAGACCCAGGCTATTACAAAGATTATGTGAAGTTCATGGAAGAAGTTTTAAAGGATTGTGCTGAAAGATGTGAAGGTGACGTTGCTAGCAAAATAGGCAGAGTCAACTATGTACCACACCACGGTATATATCACCCCAAAAAACCGGGTAAGATTCGCCTCGTATCTGATTGCAGTGCACGGTATGCCGGAACTTCCCTGAACCAAAACCTACTACAGGGACCGGATCTCACGAACAGTTTGGTTGGCGTTCTGTGCAGGTTCCGCCAAGAAGCCATAGCATTCTCCTGCGATGTTGAGTCTATGTTTCATCAATTCTTCGTGAATGAGGAGGACAGAGATTTCCCGAGATTTTTCTGGTGGGAGAACAGTGATCTAAATGCAGCACCCATTGAGTACAGGATGAAAGTCCATTTATTTGGAGCCGCTTCTTCACCTGGATGTGCCAATTTTGGATTCAAGCAAGCAGCAAATGATGGGGAAAAAGAATTTGGAGCTGAAGCTGCCGACTTCGTACGGCGAAACTTCTATGTCGATGATGGCTTGAAGTCGCTCAGTACAATCTCCGCCACTACAAGCCTAATCCAGAACAGTCAAGCAATGTGCGCCAAGGCTGGTATCCGCCTACGCAAGTTTGTCAGCAACACCAAGGAAGTACTCGAGGCAATCCGTCCTGAAGATAGAGCCACTAGACTTCAAGATCTAGACCTGAAGTTTGACCAGCTACCCATTGAACGCACGTTGGGCATCATGTGGTGTATAGAGACTGATTGTTTCAGATTCCGCATCGTCCTTCAAGATCGACCATTAACCAGAAGAGGAGTACTCTCCACTGTATGTTCAGTGTATGATCCTCTTGGATTCGCAGCCCCTCTTATCCTGGTTGGAAAACAAATCCTTCAGGAACTCTGTCGTGGAAATGTGGACTGGGACGATCCAATCCCCGACAATCTACGACCTAGATGGGAAAGGTGGAGAAACGAACTGCATATCTTAGAGGAACTGGAAATCTCAAGATGTTTCAAGCCTAAAGGCTTTAGAGAAGTAAAGATTGTTGAGTTGCATAACTTTTCCGATGCGAGCCAAAACGGATATGGTCAGTGTAGCTACCTTCGCTTGGTGAACCAACAGGACCAGTCACATGTTTCATTTGTCATGGGCAAGGCTCGAGTAGCACCCTTGAAGTCAATTACCATCCCTCGACTTGAGCTAACTGCCGTAGTAGTTTCCACCAAGGTCAGCCAGTACCTCAAACAAGAGTTAGACTACAAAGATGTCATCGAACTGTTTTGGACCGATAGCCAGGTAGTGATAGGATACATAAACAACGAAGCAAGGCGTTTTCACACCTTTGTAGCCAACCGCGTACAAGAAATACACAACCGTACAAAACCTGACCAATGGCATTACGTGGGCACTGACTCTAACCCAGCTGATGCTGCCTCACGTGGCCTCACAGCTCAGCAACTTGTACACGATTCACGTTGGCTGAAGGGCCCGAAATTCCTTTGGAATTCAAACATTCACTCAGTACAAGCATGTTACAAGCCTGGTCCCCTTGACTCACAGGACCCAGAAGTGAAAAGCGTCTCCGTCCTTGTTACCCAGACCTTGAAGAGATTTCCTGACCACTTTGAAATGAGCAGATTGGATAGCTTCTCTGACTGGTTCAGAGTCAAGAATGCAGTAGCATTATGTTTACTACTAAAGAAGCATCTAAAGGAAAGAAAGATCAAGGAGGACCCACAAGTTCGTGAAGACAAATTGAGAGAAGTCCCCAACCTCCAACATCGGAAACCAAGGGTAGATGACTTAGCCCAGGCAGAGACGGAAATCATGCGCAGCCTGCAGCATGAACACTTTATGGAAGAAATCAGAATATTGCGTTCCCTGAATGCTGGAGAATTCCTAGGTAGAGAAGCTGTAAAACAGCGCAACATAAGTTTGAAGAAGACCAGCTGTATGTATCGCCTTGACCCCTTTCTAGATGCCGATGGAATCCTGCGAGTTGGCGGTCGCCTCAGAAGAGCTAACATGCCAGAAGGTGTCAAACACCCAGTCATAATGCCAAGAAGATCTCACATCACCGAGTTGATAATACAATATTGCCACCATGCCATTAAACATCAGGGAAGTGGGATGATCCTTAACGAGCTCCGCCAGCGTGGATACTGGGTAATTGGTGGTACATCGGCAGTAGGATGTTTCGTCTCAAAGTGCACAATTTGCAGAAGATTTAGAGCACCCACTCAAGATCAGAAGATGGCAGACCTGCCTAAGGATAGAACAGAGCCCGTTCCTCCCTTTACTTACAGTGCGGTTGATTATTTTGGTCCTTTCTACATTAAGGACGGTCGTAAGGACGTTAAGCGATATGGAGTGATATTTACCTGTATGTCTTCACGGGCAGTCCACATCGAAACCTCGAACACGCTAGAGACCGATTCCTACATAAATGCACTTCGTCGTTTCCTAGCTGAGCGTGGTCCCGTTCGCCAGATCAGATCTGACCGCGGCACAAACTTTATTGGAGCCAAGTGAGAACTAGCAGATGCCCTACGTGAGATGGATCTTGAGAAAGTAAGCAGTCACTTACTAAAGGAGAATTGCGACTGGATCGAGATGCAGATGAATGTTCCTTCGGCAAGCCATATGGGCGGAAGTTGGGAACGACAAATAAGGACTGTGCGAAATGTTCTCACAGTGCTGCTTCAAGAGTCTGGAACTCAGTTGGATGATGAAAGCTTTCGCACACTTATGAAAGAAGTGCAGAACATAGTGAATTCGAGACCACTCACTGTGAACAACGTGATGTCCCCAGGTGCTCCAGAACCTTTAATACCGAATCACCTCCTCACAATGAAGGTTAAAGTGCTAATGCCTCCTCCAGGTGTGTTTTTAAGAGACGACCTCTACTCAAGGAAGAGATGGAGAAGGGTACAACAACTCGCAAATGAATTTTGGAATAGATGGAGAAGAGAATTTCTACACACACTACAAACACGCCAGAAGTGGACCAAACCGCGAAAAAACCTAGCGATTGGTGACATAGTTGTGGTGAAGGATGATCATCTCCCAAGAAACGAGTAGAAGTTAGCACGAGTTGAGCAGACCCTACCGAGTGAGGATGGTTTTGTTCGAAAGGTCGTCTTAGCCATCGGAATTCGACTTCTCGACAATCATGGAAGAATACACCAAATTCAGCGCCTGGAAAGACCAGTTCACAAGTTGGTGCTGATTTTACCTCAAGACCGGGAATTCCCCGTCGAGGAGCCTGCCAAATCAGAGGCTTAGTGCCAAGAAAGATATTAAGGACTATTAAGGACTTTGTCATGTGACCCTTTCTGACCGGATTTGACAAGAATATTTTCTTTAGTAAGATTTTCTGTAGGTATTCAACAGTGGATTCCCACTGTTGGGGAGCCATGTAACTAACGTTAAGCAGAAAAGACGCTTGGAGACGTATTCTTAGCACGCGCTCGGCAAAAACACGTGTGCTTGCTAACGCCAGATGTAAGGCAATCGAAGTTATCTTGCTCGTTCGTGACAAAATAGATCATTTTTTCCTTGGATCCTTTAAGATTTAAGACCAGTTCATTGCCCTTCGTCGCTGGACAAAGGTATTTGTAACTCGTTTTCGCTCTGATTTATTGTATTGTCGTAAGATTTTCTTGTATTTTGGCTTGCACATGTACTCGCGAAGGGTTCAGTTTCTCATGGAATTTCGTCATGTATTTGCTTTCTAGTTTTACGGTTCTATCCTACTGAGGAGATTAAAGAATCTGTAATTCTGCCAGCTATGTAATTGTTGATTGTCCTTTGGATCATTTTGGATGAATTTGGAGTCTATTTATCGAGCGAAAGGTCGCCGGTAACACAGTGTTTCTAAAGGTTGAATTGTTTCCCTTTCCATGAAGGCTTGACCCTTCATACCCTCTTCCTGCCTTCCCTATATCCACCCCCTTGTCGTAGACTTATTGTTAGGTCATTAAAAAGCCTCCCATATTCGAGTCCCACATTTGAAGATATGCCACGTCTATGTACATTCTTTATGCATCTCCTTTACTGTTGTTATCATACATTGTAGTCACCATCTGTCTTCTCATTGGCTAAAAGCCTACAGTTAATTCTAGGAAACAGCGCAACCTACAGATTATTCACTAATCTGCTTGCAGATTAGTGAATAATCCGTAGGTTGCACGCGCAATGGATGATTTCCAAGAGCAATGTCAAGTTCACGTAGCAACATGGCTTGCCGAAAATTAACCGTGTTCGGTGCGATAATGCGTTTGTCGTTATTTTCTTTAAAACAATGTATAATAAAGCAATTATGAGATTCGGTTTTTGTGATATCAGAAATAATCAAGCTAAGGTCTCAGTTAATGTTATCAGCCGAAGCCGAAGGTTGAGGCTGATAACACTTACCTCGACCTTGATTATTCCGGATATCACAAAAACCTCATCCAATAATTGTTTATTATCGACATAGAAAGTCATTTAAAGCTATGGTTAAAGGAGATTTACCGTAATGCGCTTACGAAGTCTGGCGCGGAACTTTCGCTCGTGTTTACAGATTTCAATTGCAAATTATTTCAAGGGCGCATGCTGACGCTTACTACTTATTCTTCACAAGTTCAGTTTGCCATCACCCTCGCTACTTCTTGCTTCGTTTATGTAGCTGCATTGGAAAGGACGTTTGCTGTAAAAATGTGATGAAATCAAAGATTGTTGTGTTGGAACAAAGGGGCAGATGCGCCGCATGGTCAAGTATCGATGTTTGGAGCGAAACCTAAGTTAAAGAGGTGATTTTGACCCAAAATGGCCTTGGTTTCGAATACACGTGCAGAAATTCGGAGAGCTGATTGGGCTTGGAGCTCGCTCTGGTTATGGTTGTTGACTCGGAAGGAGTTTTTCAGGTTGGCAGAATCCTAGAAACAACTGTTGAATAGATTTATGTTTGTATTCCTTGGTCTCCTTAGAGTTCGTTATAGCGCCGTCATTTACGCTGAATATATTTATTCGGAAGATAATATTTTTAGGGTTTTCGGAAATTACTTCAAGACAACAACTTCCAGGTAAAAAAATAAGAACTCGCTAAAAAGCGATTTGGATGCTGAATTAGCCCTTTTCTCGTTTTTGTTTTATTCTATTAATGATACACATTGCTTACATTTTTTAAAGTACAATATGCGTGACTGCCTTAAATCTTAAAATTCATATCTGATTACCAATAGGCATGGCCTGATTAATGTAAAATCGTGATCTTGGAGGTCTTAAAGGTGATAAATTATGGGCGATAAACAAACTACCGTATTTTTTCGATTAAGCACCCAGGGCGCTTATTTAATTTTTGAACTTTCAGGGTGGGCGCTTATTCGAGGTGGGCGCTTATTTGAGGCTGAGCGCTTATTAAATTTTTCACCATTTTCAGTAAGTGCAAAGTTTATTTTGTAACAAAACAATAAATAAGAACAAAACATGACAAAATATTAAAGCATATTAATTGTAACCGATTATTGTTCGGTTTATGCCCAGGACTAACAACTCATTGTTCGGTTTTCGCAGGAGTCTCTTCAGCTATCATAATTCTCAATCAACATCATAAAATTTTCAGACAATGAAACTAGAGATTGCAAGCCATTAAAGAAATACTGTAATAATCAATACCCGTATTCCTCTTGTGCACTTTAATATTATTATTATTTATTTCATTTTTTTTTTTTAGAGGGAGGGGGGATGGGTGGGCGTTAGGCGCTTATTCGAGGTTGGGCGCTTAAAAAGTACTTTTTGGGGGTGGGGTGGTGGCGGTAGGCGCTTATTAACTTTTTCTACCTTCAAGGTGGGCGCTTATTCAAGGTGGGCTCTTATTCGAGGTTGGGGGCTTAATGGAATAAATACGGTATCATCAACATGTTAGGGTTAAATTTATAGACCTAAGGTTTGCTTCATTAGTGTAATGTACTCGTCACTATGAAGCCTTTTGCGCCACTCTGGTACAGGTAGTTTGGTGAAGCTGACTCCTCAATATAGTCAGTGCAGATTTTACCCTCGCTACGTAACCTTTCGTGTCCACCTCAATTTTAAACTCTAAATCCTACATCGTGTCAAACAGAGGGTACTTATTTTGATGTAGAGACGAGCAGTTCCACGTTGAAAAAGAAGTGCTGTACATATCATAATAAATCTTACCTGTAGCATTAAGTGAAATGCAATGATAAAGGTCTATAAGCTCGTACAAAAAGGAAAGGAATTCTTGAATACATGCAAATTTTCCCAGCAGGCAGACAAACATCAACATCAAGATCTGGGTGGGGGTGGGGGGAGAGAGTACGCTATAATTTTTTGGGCAGGAGTGTCCTCTGTGACCCAAGAACCCTTTACCAGTCCATGCTCAGCTGCAATGTTACCACCCTGGCTATTTGGACGTATGTGTTCGTAATACCGGTATGTGTGCAACAACAGCAAACGAAAAAAGCCTACGCTTTGTGAGAAGTGGAATCCAAGTTGACCAACATGTTTCATCTCTACATTACCTAATCCACGAGTTTGGCCATACGTCTCTTCCTTTCTACTCGAGTCATTTGTCTCTGTTTTTGTTTGATTTATGTGTTATTGCTATATTTTGACTGTGTTACGTATTTTTTTAAAAATAATAATAAAAGGCTGCACTCCCCGAAAAAAGTCAGGTGTCATATCACACCCGAACCTTCCCATAATTATAACGGCAACCTTTCTACTCAACAGCCACTTTCCTCTGTCCCCAAGGTGGCCGTTGTCGAGAAGCTCGAGTGTCGGCTGACAGCAAAATAGTGTTATCAGACAAATTTCCAATCACTGTGGAATTAAATATGATTATTTTTCTGATATCACTATCGTAAGAAAGGCATAAACTGTCAAAAACAGACTCAAATGTTATTTCATTACTGATTACTAAACTTTCGGACATGCCACGCTTACGTCTTCACATTTTTCTTCAGGGACCGCGGAGGGGGAGGGGCTCACCTGGTAGGGCTATGGCCCTACCACTTTTATTGCTGGGATTTATTTTCTAGGGCTCCAGATGGCGCGCATATGCAAGATAAATGGCGAAACACTGACCTTAACGTTTTTTTTGTATTGGCCAGATTTTTTAGCCCTACGAATTTGAAATGGTCTCCGCGGTCCCTGTCTTTATGACCGAGGAGAGGAAAACCATCTTTAATTTCAGTGGCTAAAGCCTGGTTCACAATTGTGAGATAAGTAGTGAATAAGCATAAGCGCCAGCATAAGAAAATGAAACATGCTTCTTTGCCTTATGCTTGATCTTATTTCGCTAGTGTTATGCTTATCTCACAAGTGTTTACCAGGTTTTAGGCTCTCAATATACCTCGAACCGACTATCAATTACGAAATGTACCATCGCAAATCCTTTATCAATATTCTATATGGTGTATAGATGGCTATATTCAAGGATTTAAAGAGGCCAAATAACACACCGAACGTACGTTTTCGTAACGTTTTTCGACAGTGCCGTCACTTCTACTATTAACATTATTTGTAAGCGGCCGAGTTCTGGTGCATATGGCTCCCTTTTTTCCTTTCTTTCTTTGGTTCGTCTGTGCTCAGCACACGAAGCAGGAGGCAATTGATATATCTTCGTGCTCATCGTAATAGTTGTCATGAGTTTGACAATGAAACTCAACCCGAAGTTGGCTTCACATACCCTTCGTACGTAGCCTGATGATTTACATTTAATTGCTGGTAATGGACTGCATGATCGATCTCCTGGTAAGTGTCTTCCTGTTGTGGACCAACGTTATCATAATGAGTGACCTGGCCAGAACGTTCGTCATTAACGGCTTCATAAGTGGACTGCCCTTCACTTTCTAGTTCGTTAAGAGTAGTGTTGTAGTAACTGGGTTCTGTGGATGGTTTACTATAAGGAGACAACTCAAAGATTTCTTGTGTCCAACCTTGTTGACGATTCCTTGAAACTGACTTTGTCTCTGCTAGAATATGAAAGAACCAAAGAGAGAAAGGAGGAGCGTGTTTTTCAATGCCGCATTCTATTTCGTTTGAATTATCATGCATAGCAATTGTTTTATTCATATGTCCTTCATTCCTGCCTGTCTGGCTACCTGCGCTCCTGCCTGCCTGTCGTCCCTCCTTCCCTCTGGCACTCCTGCTCTACTGCCATCCATCCCTTCTTCCCCCTCTACCTGCATGCCTACTTGCCTTCCCTCCTTCCTTCTCTGCCTGTCTGTCTGCCTGCCTTTCTTCGCTCGTTGCTTCCTTGCTTCCTTGCTTCCTGATAAGGGAAGGATGCATTATGCTAGGTCCATTCCCCAACCAGGAGGACCAGAGGATGTTACTTGTCAAGTTTCTCTCCTTTCATCAGTCCAACATGGCCAATCTGCCAGGGTCAGAGGTTCTAGGCGGTATATACTATAAAGTCACAGCACTTTTCAAAGCCGGTAATCGTACTAGTCCGTCTAATTATCGCCCTATTTCTATTTTACCAACTCTCAGTAAAGTCCTAGAGAGGGCTGTGCATCATCAATTTTATCAATATCTTAACCAACATAACTTAGTCAACGAAAAGCAATTCGGTTTTCGGCCTAAACATTCAACAGTTAACGCTGTTTCTAGTTTTGCCGATGAAATTTTATTAAACATGGAAAGGGGTAAACTGTGTGGAGCCGTATTCTTGGACCTGTCCAAGGCCTTTGATACGGTCGACCACACAATTTTGCTACGAAAGTTGTCGTCTTTTGGGGTAACTTCTGACACGGCTAAATGGTTTGAGTCATCTTAATGGACGAATGCAATGTACATCTTGCGGTCCGGAACTGTCCGATTTGTTACCTGTTACGCATGGCGTACCTCAAGGCAGCATACTTGGCCCTTTGTTATTTCTTATATATATAAACGATTTGCCCACTGTCATCAGGCACTCGGAGGTAGCCCTATATGCTGATGACGTAGTGCTTTATTGCTACGACTCAAACCCAGCTGGTCTAGAGTGCGCCCTAAATGCCGACTTGTATTCTATTGCTATCTGGTTAAATGATAACAAACTCACTCTTAATGTTGATAAGACCAAAACAATGCTTATTGGTAGCGATTGCAAGTTGCGCAAGTTAAACAGTCTCTCGGTTTCTGTTCTTGATAATCAACTCGATAGTGTTAGAAGTTTTAAATACCTAGGGGTTGTATTATCCTCTAACTTTACCTGGACCGAACATGTGGAACATGTGACATCTAAAGTGAACCAGAGACTAGGTCTTTTGGGTAGGATTAAGCACTTGTTGCCGTATAATGCACGCCTTTTTTATTACAATAGCCTTGTTCTTCCAATCTTTGATTATGCTGATCTGGTATGGGGCGATAAGGATAACGCTGTTTTAATGAACAACCTGCAGGTGTTGCAAAACAAGGCGGCAAAACTTGTTCTAAATAAACCATTGTATTCTTCTGCAACCGATGCTCTCAGTCAGCTTGGCTGGTTAAATTTAAATCAACGCAGGCACTTCCATCGCTGCTTGTATGTTTATAAATGTGTGAATGGAATTACATCTCACAAATTGGAATTATCTAGAAATAGCGATGTCCATAGATATAACACTCGCTCCAAAGATCATCTTAGACTTCCAACAGTAAAACGGAACTGGGGTAAACAGAGAACTTGTTATCATGCCTTTAAAGACTGGAATGCCTTGGACAGTGACTTGAAGAACTCTGACACCATATGTCAGTTTAAAAGTAATTTTCTTAAATCTATTAGTCTATAATTTACTTTTGTATTTTTAATATATTTTTTTAATTTGTGTATTTATTTTTTAATAATTTAATGTTATTTTGGATCGGGACCTTTCTGTAGATCACCTACGGGTGAGAAAGCTTCCCCTTAAAAAAAGTATCATTATTAGCTGTTCGGTTCATTGAGTCCCGCAAGCATGACAAAGCGTCATGCTCAGGGTGAAAGCTCATAACTTAAAGGCTGTTCTGTTTGTATTTGGTTTTTTAGCTCCAAGCTAGGTAATGATTTTTATTATTACTCTCACCTGGCTTCTTAGTTACGATAGTGTTAGGTGAAACAAGTAAGCTGCATCATCAAATGCAATATCAAAATATCTGGAGTCGAACCCCTATTAAGCGGCCACCCATTAAAGTTAACCCCTATATATTACGCGGCCAGTAATCAAAGTCCGGATGAGAGCTTTTCTATTTTTACCTCTATTAAGTGACCAGCCCCCTTCAAGCGACCATTATCCATTTTCCCGGCCATTTTCCCGAGGGCGGCTGTTTAATAGGGGTTGAACTGTATACAGATATAAAAGTTAAAACTCACCATTAGGATGTAACCGACGCCACGTCACAATCCCACCGGCCACGATCACAAGAATAAGTAACCCAATCACTATTGATAATATCAAAGTTGTTGTCGGGATCCCATCATCTTTGGTGGTAAACGTAATAAATCCCTCATTTTCATAATCACCATCTTCGGCAAAAGATCGTTGAAAGACCGCGTATCTTGTGCCTTCTTCAAGCTTTCCGTTCTTATACCTGATGAAAGCTGAAAGAAAAGACGGAGAGGCACCCTGGGATTAAATCAATTCTATGCGTGCTCTTATAAGAACTGACAAAATGAATTAGGAGAGAAATGAAGCCCTCCCAAGTCTAGAAAAATGTATCTTGACTTTTATATATTAAAGGGACCCTCCTGGTGCTGGTGGAAGAAACTGAAATGATGGCACTGAAGTCGCAATAACGCAAAACAAACAAACAACAACACCACCACCAACAACAACGAACAAGCAAGCCAACAAACAAACGGTTCACTATTTACTGTTTAAGTCCAGCTTATTAAACTTAAATATTATAAATTATTTTATATTATTATTTTATATTTTAAGCGGGGATTGTTCGAATACCGACACCGTCTTAGGATACAGTGGAGTCTATTAATAAATCTCTATTTATGTTCTTTATGGGGACACGTGCTCGTTGCTCGTGTGAAAGTCTATTTTGATAAGGGGGTGGTACTTTGCTACTTTGCAATAAACGTATATTATGCCAATTACGATCTCTGATAACTCTGATCAATTTTAATCTCAAAGCAGATCATTTATGAAAACCTGTTGTTCCAGGCTTTCATTTCATTTTTTTCCCTATAAACTCTTGTTTCAATTTTTATTTTTTTGGTTTTTGACTTACAGGTTGGGGGTGAAAATCTCAAATGTTAGCCAGCGTACTCTCAAGTCAATATATACGTTCTTATAAATAGTAAATTGAACGCCATTAGATGTGAACTGACTCACATGATGTTTCTCTGCGCTTTCTCTTAGCTTCAGTGACACCATCTCTAGAATAATACTTCCCGTCACCAACAGGAAATGATGTCCTCAACTGATCGTTGGCGAACTCAGCCGTAATATAAGGTTCTCCCTTCACTTGGTTATCGTAATTTCGCATGACTTTAACGTATTGCGTGTCCGATGATTTTCCTGGGTTCTGCCCGTCAGTTAAGGGTGTGACGATCATCTGATAAAAGCTGTAAAAGAGTGTAATAAGGTGTTTTCACATAAGGTGGCTGGCAATAGTATCCCGCATTTTGTAGCAGTCATACTCTGACGGATTATTACTACCACTGTTATCAGTTTCCTAGAAAATTGGTATAAAACGAATGCCCAATCGATGCTGAACGCCATTTGGTCATTTTCTTGACCTAGCAGGTTACTATAGCTACAGTACAACCTGCCACACCTTTCATTTTAGATTTAGGTGCTAGAAACTCAAAAACGAGCTCCGTGACCGCCACCATTTTTTATTTTGAAGCAATGATCACATGTTAAAATGAAATATTTTTCAAACTTTTAAAAGGGAATTCAAAGTTACCTTAAGTTATTGAAAATTAAAGGTGGTTGCCAACTGCGTCCAGAAAATTTGTTTTAAACTTTGAAATAAAATATTAACCAGCTAGTAGTCTTTGACAAGGTTGGTAACTTTATGTCCTTTATTCTTCAAAATAGAAAATCGCCCGGCTTTGCTGAAGTATATAACCAATGAAGCTTAGCACAGCCTGCGTTACAGGGCAACTGAAGACAAAATTTCAAAACACTGACCTGACAGGTTTGCCATTACTCAACTCTTTCTTAGCTTTAAAGGGAACGGATACTTCTGTTGTTCCAATGTTGCCATCAGGAGGCGTCGGAGCGGTCGGTGGGTCTGAAAAAACAATATAGAAAAAAAGAAAAGAAAACAAACAAACAAAAACAACGACAAAAACAACAACAACAACAACGACAACAACAAAAAACGAAGGTAGGTATATTAGTTTGATGGAAAACATATAAGCGTTCTCTGACTAGAGCGGTGAAATACTATCTGGCAAGGTGAACTTTCGAGAGGAACTGACGCTTGGAAGTTTATCGTTTTTTTGCGAGCCAATATTCAACACGCACAAGAGAAGATGAAGGGTGGAAGAGTTAATCCCCTACATGGGTCATATTCACGAAGTAATCCTTCTAAAATTATTGTTAGACAAGTATGGTAACCAGTTCTTCCCTGGATAATGCTACCACGGGTGCTGCTTGCATCACTTCGTTTGAACAGTCCACCTTCTGCTAACTGTTATTTAGATGTTTCGCTAAATTTCAAAACAATATTGTACATGTACATCATTATGTGCATCTGAATTTCTATTAATTTCTATTTGCTGTGTTTGTGAAAAGGAGCTATATCCTCACCTTCAGTTGTTGCATTTTTAAGACTGCTTGCAGGACCTGCACCCTTCACCGTTGCAGCCTGAACTCGAAATGAATATGTTGTAGACTGTCTGAGCCCATTTACAACTGCTTTCAGAAGGGGTGCAGCTACTTCCTTTTCGCCCGTCTCTTTCTCAACCGTGTAAAATATGACGTACTTTGTAATGATACCATGCCTAAACTCCTCAGGTACCGGCTGCCATTCTACCTCGACACTAGTACTGTTCAGTACCGTAACAATGGTTAATACAGGAGCCTTAGAAGGTACTGCAATATGCAAAAATTTCAGTAAGCGTTTGTTAATAAAGTACAAGTAGGTTTAAGTTCATTTGGCCGACCAATGTCGTCTTAAAGATTATTACAGTACGTTCTTCAGATACTTGTTTCATGTGCCCCTCCTTGGTTTGAATTCTAGTCGTAATATAAGAGACGGGGGCTTTTCCTGTATGTATCTTATCGAGTATAGGTGCTAAGGTAGAAACGCTCTCCTTTTATGATACTCGTTAAAAATAGCACGACGTGGTTGGTGTGTACATACAGAATCGACGTATGCACAAGTGAGTCATTGATAACCTCATGACGTCGAAATCATGTGATTATTGTCTACAAATTGCTTTAGTTGTAAACAATTATGTGGTCCATTTTTGTTAACTGAAAAATAAGCACATTATCCAGAGCAGTCGAGAGCAACCGCCGGTTGATACACTTTGTATTGTCTATGGTGGCATCATTTCTGTCAAAAGAATGCTTCACCTAATTGGACTTCGCAGACCCAGACCTCTACCCTCACTTATTACTTATTGCAAATGTTATTCTTTTACTATCTTGCCATCTTCATTTACTTGCAGGACGGATATGGATGGTTACACAACTAAGTGTTTCTACATTAGTGACACCTTAAACTGGGGAATTAATTAAAACCAACCAATCATCCCAACTCTGCGTCTGTGATAAACACAGGCTTTCCTTACTAGGTGATTTATTCTAACTACCTCACAAATGTAATATGCTTTCGTGTACTTAGTTTACTCACTGCCTTGCTTTGTGCTGACAGTGAGAGGAACACTGGCTGGACCATCGCCTTTCACAGTTGCAGCTGACACCTGGATGCTGTATTTCGCGTACCTTTTAAGACCTGTTAACTCAACACTAAGAGTGGATGAATCAACCCGTTTCGACATCTCTGCACCTCCCTGTGTCTCCATGTAAATTACTGTATAATAGCGGATATTACCGCGCTGTTCATTGACTGGTACCTCATCCCATGCGACTAAAATGCTGGTCGAGCTCGTGTTCTGTCCTCTCACATTTTGAGGAGCAGCACTGGGCACTGAACATAGAAGAATCGATAATAAGAGAGTAACAATGATGAAATCGCAACTTCAATAAACACAGAGTAAGAGTTATAGATAACGTCCAAGAAGAACTGAAGCCTTATTCTGAACGACATGGGGAAAAAAAAAAGGAGTTTCTTGCAAAGTTTCGGATGATCACACTACCTTCCAAGAGTGTCTTGAAACTGACAAATTTTCAAAATGAACACGTGCCAACTATAAGCAGCAGATTAATTCTCTCTAAAATTCGTTTAGAGTAAACACGAGCATAAAGCGATCTTTAGAGAGTTCGCAGATCGCACTATTTGCTCTTCGTGGAGTGAAAAAATGGTGCTTGCTCACCGTGTGGAGGACGTAAATTAGATAAAAAAAAAATAATCTCTGCTTTCCTCAAAACGTTCAAGTTGTGGCCTCTTTTTGCCATCGTAGGGTTCATGTTGGGCGGGTTATTTGATGGAAATCTGAATACTAACTTACCATCTTGGTTTGTAACAAAAAAATCAGGATCGCTGTAGTTTCCATCGCCCTTGTCGGTAGACGCCAAAACCCTGACACTGTAGTTCATATCCCTTATCAGCCCAGTTAGATTCACCTCACGTGTCGGAAAGTTGACTGTTAAGTTTTCAACCAGTAAAGAACCGATCGACTGATAGCTCACCATATAGCTAATAATGATACCATTCTTGTCTGCAGCTGGAACTTCATTCCACCCGACTAAAAGTGAAGAGGAAGTTGTGTCTTTTAACTGTAAATCCTGGGGAGGAGCGCTGGGTCCTGAAAAGATAATTAGAAAGATTACTTTTTCATTCGCGAACAAGAACTTATACTTTTTCTGCCAGGAGCCACTTCACCATGTACATCAATCAAACATGTCTTTGGACTAACATTTGGTACGACCGGTTTTATTTAGCCTCCAGGTGTCAATTTAATTTTGAAGCTCAGTGCAGTACTTGTATTAATTTGCAGACAGGGCGTATCCAAAAGAACATTTCATCGGAGGGTAAAGGGGAGGTTGGTGACAAGCTTTATCTGAATCCTTTAGTTAAAGCCTGAAAATGACCATTTTACGGAAATCTTGTCGAGTTTTTAAAGTACACAATTTCCATATTATAACGTGGAATGCTTAGCAATGTTAGAATTTTTAAAAATGACAACCAGGGATGGAGTGGTGGTCAAAGCACTCGCTTCCCAACAATGGTGCCCAAGTTTAAATCTCGGATTGGACGACAGATAATGGTTGAGTTTGTTGTTGGTTTTAGCTTTGGCTCAAAGTTTCCTCTCCGGGTTCTCTCCCGTCGTAAAAACCAACATTTCTCAAGTCGTTTTCGATAAGGAATCCAAAAGCCACAGGCTTCCAGATGGTTCTGCTGTTATGTTTTTTCCTCAGTAAAAAGATATTTATTTACTTATTTCATAAAACCTGATCCGTTCCTGGTTATTTAAACCGTACTTATATGCACTCAGTCAGCGAAAAAAATGCTTACTATCCTGGTCTGTTCTAACAACAATAACAGGATCACTGGCTGGTCCATTTCCTTTTACAGTAGATGCAAACACAGTGATATCGTAGTTGACGTACTCCTTTAGATTTGCCAATTCGGTTTGATGAACAGAGCCATTTACTTGAACATTCCCATTGTCATTCTCTGTTTGTGAGTGGTAAGTAATTGTGTAACCCGTGATGATACCATTCCGTTTTTCAGCTGGAACTTCATCCCACATGACTAAGATGCTGGTTGAGCTGCTGTTGTGGCCTGTTATATTTTGTGGAGCACCATCAGGTTCTGATAGAAAAGTTGAAAACAAGTTAACTTTGCAATGATTGTCACTAGGCTTTTATAACCTTTCTTAAGGTTGTCAAGGGCATGCCTAACGTTAGTTGCCTGATTTAGCGCGAATACTGTACACGCGTGATATGTACATACAGAAAACATAAAGCTTGTTGGGGTCAAGCGTCTATTACCAAGCCGTTTAGAAAATTTTCTTCACGTACAACCAGAAGAAACAAACAAAAAAAAAAAAGCGGCGCGGCTAGGAAGAACTACAAAAAGGCCTGAACGAAAGCAAATGGCCTAGCAAGTGGTTGTTCACTGATACCCTGGAGTACAGGGTACAATCCCCTTATTGTGCTTTCAACAAAGGCACCGATCATGCTGATGTGCCTATGTACACTCTTTATTTAGTTGAAGTTTCTCACTCTTTCCTTTCATCAGCTACAGCTGAGCAGGATAAAGAAATGCCAAGCCATACACATATATAATTACATACATATCCTTTATTAAAGTGTCTGGTCGTTCTAGCGAAAAGGCACTAATTGGGAACACCAGACATATTTTCGTTGACCGTTTAATAGAATATGAAAACTATACGAAAAAATATCTGGTTGGGACAACAAAACGGTGACCCCAGCCGCTTAACAGAGGTCGTCACTTGACCGAAATCTGGTTTGCGGTATTACACTGACTATATTAATACATGTTTCTAGGACTAACAACCGGTCGCTGAAGAGACGGCAACGACTTGACTGTACTCCCAATACTAGGTAATATCAATAGCTCATGTTTAAAAAACGATCCTTGACCAGTGTTCCCGTGATGATTTGATTTCAAAAGAAAACAAGAGGGAAAAACATCTATACTGATATGATCTCTTACCATGTAAACAGTTTATGAAATTCTAACACCTTACATTTCTGCCGTCCTTCAAAGTGCACGGGTTATTTTCTTTGAAAAAGTTCCTTTCATTGATATTATTACTTCTTTTGCCTCAAACCGGTGAAAGAAGTTAATTCTACACAGGAGAGGTCAGCTCAAAAGTGATTAACAAACAAGAACCACGCAGCCACAAAATCCACAATAACACCCACAAGAAAAGGATTCAAATTAAAATTACTTACTGTCCTGGTCCGTTCTAACTACAATAACAGGGTCATTGGGTGGTCCATTTCCTTTTACAGTAGATGCAAACACTACGATGTTGTAGTTGACGTACTCCTTTAGTTCTGTCAAATTCTTTCGACGATCATTGGCACCAACCAAAACACTTCCATTGTCATTCTCTGTTTGTGACTGGTAAGTAATGGTGTAACCCGTGATGATACCATTCTGTTTATCAGCTGGGACTTCATCCCACATGACTAAGATGCTTGTTGAGCTGCTGTTCTGGCCTATTACGTTTTGTGGAGCACCATCAGGTTCTGATAGAAAAGTTCAAAACAAGTTAGCTTTGCAATGATTGTCACTAGGTTTTCATATATGATTCCTACGAAGATTTCTAAAAGAAGTGTTTCTTAAGGTTGTCCAAGACATGTTTAATGTTAGTTGCCTGATGTAGCGTGAATACTGTACACCCATGATATGTACGTACAAGGAACATGGCATAACAGAAAGGTAGTTGCAGTCAAACGCCTATTAAGAAGCCGGCCCTGAGAAATGAGTATGGGTCACTTACAAAAGTGTGACCATTTGACATGCGTTTAATCAGCATAAATTTGCCCTGTATGTGGTGGAAACGTCCAATGTTTCAACGCCTAACACAGAAAAAACGCGTAGCCGCTCAAAAGAACTAGAAAAAAGCTTAAACGAAATCAAATGGCCAAGCAAGCGGCTGTGCAATGATACCCTGGAGTACAGGACACAATCCCCTGATTTTGCTTTCAACAAAGGTACCTAGCATATTGACGGATGTGCTTATGTACATTCTTTATTTAAGTAAAGTTTCTCACTCTTTCCTTTCATCAGCTGCAGCAGGGTAAAGAAATGACAAACCATATTTTCGTTGGCCGTTTAATAGAGTATGGAAACAATTCGAAAATAATTTTCTGGTTGGAACGGCAAAACTGTGACCCCAGCCGCTTAACAGTGATGGTCGCTTAACGCAAATCTGGTTTGCAGTATAAAACTGATATTTTAATACATATTTTTAGAACTCTGACAACTGTCCGCTAAAGATAGGGCACTGGCCTAACTGTACTTTCAATACTGCGTATATATTTAACAAATTGACGTCATTTTTTTATGCGTCTGTCTATTGATGATAAGTTGCGTCATGACATTGTCAAAGTGGCCGTGGAGCCACGAGCCGAAGGCGAATGGTTCCGCAGTAAACTTTGAAAATGTTATGACGAAATTTATCATCAATAAGAGGACAGGCCTATAAAAAAACTGACGTAAACTTGTTTTTTACAATAACAAGACCCCAAAATGGTCAAATGCTGGTAATAAATGAGGGGAAAAGAGGCGTTAACTTGCCGTAAATAAAGATAAGTAAATTTTATTCAAAAGGTCGCGAACATTGTCAATAGCTTTTGTCGCTTTTTGATTGGCTACTCAAAGAAGTCCATAGAATCTCATTGACTAAATAGTTGACAGTTTGACAGCTGAAAGTGGAACGTGAAAGTTTGCATAAATTAAAATTTTATTCATCTGTACTCTTATTGATGATAAAAATGAGACAATCAGCGCGCGAGAAATTAGACAGTTATGATAAAATTTGGGTCATTGACCAAGTGTGAGCTCAAGATGGCTGGATATTGGCCAAATTATTTTTTTTGCGTGTTTGTGGACCGAGACGAAATATCCATCCATCTTGATCGAACAAGCTTGTAGGTCAATAAAGGATTTATCATTTGGCTAAATTTAACATAGTGCCAAGAAAGCTCAATCTTGCCCGCTTGGATAGCCAATCGCAGTACAGGAGTTGATTCATTTTGCCCGGTCACAGAGCTAGCCATATAATAACAATAGTTCATGTTTAAAAAACAATCTTTGGTCTTCCCGTAATGATTTGATTTTAAAACAAAGAAGAGGCAAGAAAATAATTTCTACTGATATGATCCCTTACCATGTAAACAGCTTATGGAATTCTAATACCGCACATTTCTACCGTCCTTCAAAGTGCACGGGTTATTTTCTTTGACGAAATTCCTTTCATTGATAATTTCAGTTTTCTGTCTCTAACTAGTTAAAGAAACCAATTTTACACGGAGAGATCAGCTCCAAAGTGATTAACAAACAAGAACCGAGCAGCCACAAAATCCACTTTAATAGCCCCACAAGAAAATGATTCAAATATAAAGTACTTACTGTCCTGGTCTGTTCTAACTACAATGACAGGGTCATTGGCTGGTCCATTTCCTTTCACAGTAGATGCAAACACTATGATATTGTAGTTGACGTACTCCTTTAGTTCTGTCAAATTCTTTCGACGATTATTGGCACCAACCAAAACACTTCCATTGTCATTCTCTGTTTGTGACTGGTATGTAATGATGTAACCCGTGATGATACCATTCCGTTGATCAGCTGGAACTTCATCCCACGTGACTAAGATGCTTGTTGAGCTGGTGTTCTGGCCTGTTACATTTTGTGGAGCACCATCAGGTTCTGATAGAAAAGTTCAAAACAAGTTAATTTTGAAATGATTGTCACTAGTCTTTCATATATTATTCCTACGAAGACTTCCAAAAGAACTGTTTCTTAAGGTGATTCCTCACATTTGCATGGCGCATCCTTATTGCGCATAATTTATGGCGTCTTTAGCGCGCGTTCGTGCACGCGCACATTGAAAACATGGTGGATTTGCCTTAATATTGAGTTCTGTCAGTTGAAAAATGGCTATAGCTCACTAACGAGCTTGGACACCCCAAATTTTTTCCAGTCATGTTAATCAACTAATCATTAGCTTTGCGTAACAAAAGACTGATCTGATTTCTACAGTTGAAAACTGAATAAATAAGGAAAATAGCAGCTGCACTGTAGTCTTTTCTATTTTGCAGTTTGATAGCCGTGGCAAGCAATTTGGTTCCAATATTTTAACAAGGGTTCAGGTGTCTGTTAAAATCAAACTTAAAAAGTTTATTTGTGTCCGACACAAGTGTTGACTGTAGTTTGAGGCGTGTTTTCATGAGTCTGGGCTCACAAAGAGTTTACAATAACTTGGAATGCGTTCTTGTAATAAGCATTAAATAATGCTAAAATGGGACAGTTTTAATGCCTCACTGCTCCTTAACGAGCATGGGCACCCCCTTTTTTATTTTATAATTAAAGTTCTCATACGATAAATATTCAGTGGACAAAGTTTGAACCAAAATCTATGTGCAGTTTTATTTCAGGGGAATTACCTTAAGGTTGTCAAGGATATGTCTAATGTTAGTTGTCTGATGTGGAGGGAATACTGTACACGCGTGATATGTACATACAAGAAACATGGTATAACATACAGGTTGTTACAGTCAAACGTCTATTAAGAAGCCGCCCCTGAGAAATGAGCATGGGTCACTTACAAAAGTGTGGCCACCGGATAGGCGTTCACTCAGCAGAAATTTGCCTTATACGTACATGGCGGAAACTTCTATTTTTCTTAACACCAAGCAGTATTCTCGTTGGCAGTTAAATAGAGTTAAAAACAATACAAAATCTCTGGTTGGAACGGCAAAGCAGTGACCTCAGCCGCTTAACAGAGGTGGTCACTTAAAGCAAATCTGGTTTGCTGTATTAAACTGATTATGTACGAACACATGATTGATCATCGCAGTTATGCATACAACTTTTAAAGCAGTCGTGAAATTAAAGTATGAAAAAAACAAAAAAATTCAGGCCTGAACGGGATTCGAGCCTATGACCTCTGCGATAACGGTACACTGCTCTACCAACCGAGCTATCAAGCCATCTGGGAGCTGGTCACTTTGTGAGTTTGTAATACACCCGGGCCGTAGATGGTGAAGAATACAAGTGAATATATGAAAAACATATATTTGAACTATGGAGAAAGACATATGAACACATGATTGATCATTGTAGTTATGCACACAACTTAAACAGTTGTGAAATTAAAGCCTGAAAAAAAATTCTAGGGCTGAACGGGATTCGAACGCAGGTTTTAATTTCACAACTGCTTAAGTTGTGTGCATAACTGCGATGATCAATCATGTTTCTCCGTAGTACAAACATATGATTTTTCATATATTCACTTGTAAACCGATTATATTAGTACATTTTTGCGACCGGGTAAAGAGAGGGTGACGACTTAGCTGTACTTCCAATACTGCCTGAAATCGATCGTTTTTGTTTAAAAAGCAGTACTTTGGTGTTTCCGTAATGATTTGATTTAAAACACACAAAAGCAATGAAAATCATCTGTACATGAATATGATCTATTGTGAAAGCACGGTGGCCTCATGGTTAGTGCGCGCGCCACTGGATCGAGAGGTCCTGGTTCGAGTCCTGATCGAAGACATCAAATGTCATTGTGTCGTGTTCTTGGGCAGGACACTTAACTCTCACAGTGACTCTCTCCACCCAGGTGTAGAAATGGGTACTGGCGAACTTAATGCTGGGGCTAATCATGCAATGGACTAGCATTTCAACCAGGGAGAAGTAGAAAAACTCCTAGTCGCTTGATGCCACTGAAAGCGGAGATACGCACCTGCCTGATGGGCAACTTGGCTCGTACTATGCAGACTTTCCTTATATGATCTCTTACCACGTAAACCGCTTATGAAATTCTAATACCAAGCAGCCACAAGCGGCTATCTTTAGTGCGGTGGTTATTTCCCTACCAATGACGTAATCCTTGCATGTTCTGACAAGTTCTTTGCTTGGCTTGCAAATATTTAATTTCCTTCCAATCTATGAACTCGCTGCGATGAAACAGCCAAAGAATTTATTTCATTTGCCTAAAACCACAAGAAATACTCGCAAAGTTGCAAATAAATTAATGACAGTCGCTTCTGGCAAAATAAACTTGCAAAGTAAACACAATCTTATTTTTCAAGTAGCGAAAGTGAAAGCTGCAACGTCAACGCATTCCATGGCTGACGTAATACCTTTCTTTTAGCGTATTGATTATTCCCTTTGAATCCAACGCTTGGATAAAACCAAAAGAAACTATATTTTACTCACAACAAAGAAAACAATATCCGTAAAATTGTCCGTGTTTTAATGTTTTAACAGCTTCTGACGGAAAAACATCACACGTTGCGTGACTCAGAATTTGGTCGAGAGGGAGCCTTGGTCTGGTCACCGACGGAAAAAAAAAAATAATAAACTACGGGTAAAACATGAACCGCGCTCGGCCCATGGCCGCGCGGTTAAAAATAAACAAACTGACGTGAGCGTGTAACCCATGTCAGTACCGTAGTACCTGTCTTTATTTCCTCTCAAAACAAACGTCGAAAACTCATAGTTCACGATGGGCTCAAGCTCAAAAGGCACACATCGACCGCACGGCCTCGGTCGATAAACAAAGTCACAACAACTTGAATAAAACTCTTCGTTTCCATCAAAGGCATACGTGTGTGAATGTATACGTAAGAGTGAGGTTTTCTGAAAATTACAAAAAGGTATTAAGTTCCAAATGCTTCTTTGAATAGCAAAGGCGAAATGTTAACTTACCGAACTGTTTGCTCCGAGCTAAACGAACGGCAGAATGACAACTTTTGACAAACTCCTGCGACTCAAAACACTGGCTTACTTGAACACATGGCAACTAAAGTCCAATGGTCACATCACGTGACCGACAAAAAATCTCCCAAAGGGAGTCGGGAGTGACAACCCACAAGGCTATGGAGCGAGGGTATAAGCTAATCAGCTCGCGCGCTTCCCTAAATAGCTATATTATGAAAATTAAGATTAAGATTATGTTTTTCTTTAAAAATTTTGATAATGATCAAAAAACGACTTTTCCTGTAAGATAGTTTTTTTCTGTTCATGACTGTGTGTCAGTCCTGATGGCCACTAAGTTTTCACACAGGCTATTACCCTTACCTGTTATTGACTTGTATATTGTTTGTTTTCAGTGGCGACAATGATTTGCACATGAATATAACCTTATAGCCAACGTTTCTGCATGCTCTTCACCTTAGTTGAGGGAATGAGTTGAAAACCAACCGAGTCTCCCTACCTTTGCACCAAAACTTTAATGTCGTTTTCCTCGTACTTACCGTCTTGGTCCGTCCATACAGTGATGGGATTGCTGCGTGGTCCATCACCTTTCAAAGTTGCAGCTAACACCTGGATGTTGTATACCGTATACTTTATAAGTTTTGTTAACTCAATTCGACGGGAGGGTGAATCAACCCGTTCCATCGTCTCTGCATCTTCCTCGGGCTCCTTGTAAATGACAAGGTATCTAAGGATTTTACCGTGCTGTTTATCTGCTGGCACTTCACCCCACGTGACTGAGATACTAGTTGAGCTGGTGTTATGTCCTCTCACATTCTCAGGAGCAGCACCAGGCACTGAACAAAGAATAATGGTATTGAAAGTAATGGTATCGCAGCTATTAAACAGAAACCATACCCCAGACCTACATGTAACGTTTAAGAGAGCCCGGATCTCTACCGCGAGGGAATGGACAATGACGATCACAAACAAATTAACAGATAGAAATCAAATTACAAGCGGTTTGTTATCCTCTTCATTCTTGTCCGGGTTTTTTTCCTGTAACTATCTGAACTCCTTAAAAGTTTTCCAGCGTTTCGTGTTTTCAACCCATAATGGATCTTACTATATAGCGTCTCTAGCCTTCATTTGTTACACCTTTTCTGAACAACTTTACTTGACAGTGTATGATTATTCCCAAATAATGAGAGGAAATCTGAACGCTAACTCACCATCTTGGTTTGTAACGAAAAATTCGGGATCGCTGTAGTGTCCATCTCCCTTGTCGGTAGACGCCAAAACCCTGACGCTGTAGTTCATATTCTTTATCAGCCCAGTTAGATTCACCTCACGTGTAGGAACATAGACTGTTGTGTTTTCAACGAGTAAAGAACTCATCGCCTGGTAGCTCACGGTATAACTACGAATGATACCGTTCTTGTCCGCAGCTGGAACTTCATTCCACCTCACTAAAAGTGAAGTGGAAGTTGTGTCGTTTAATATTAAATCTTGGGGAGGAGCGCTAGGTCCTGAAAGGAATATAAAAAAGTGTTAAATTTTTATCTGCTTACATGACGTAACACTGTTTCAGCCCGGCAACAACTTCACCATGTACACCATGTACATCAAGCAAACTAAACAATTTTTGTAATTCTGAATAACAATTGCTACTGACTGTAACACTGTAATGACTTTGATTAGCCTCCAAGTAGTTGGTTTTATTCTAAGACTCAAGACAATGCTATTATTACAAATAGGGTGCTTTTTAATCCGTTCGTCCATATCCGTTATCGGTTTCCGTCGATCGATCTATAGAAATAAATGCTTACAACTGATTTCGGTCGATTTTAACGATACTTTTTGAGGGGTTCTCCATAAGTTCTGGCGACGTTGAAAATTGCAATACATTCCGAGTCACTTATTTCCATTCCGGAATAAGGTCAATCAAACGCACCATAAAACGAGCGACGACGTGAAAAATAATATTAAGACCCATTAGAAACGCTTGGTGAATATTGTACTTACTATCCTGGTCTGTTCTAACAACAATAACAGGGTCACTGGCTGGTCCATCTCCTTTCACAGTAGATGCAAACACTGCGATATTGTAGTTAACGTACTCCTTCAGATTTGTCAATTCCGTTTGACGAACAGGGCCATTTACTTGAACATTTCCATTGTCATTCTCTGTTTGTGACTGGTAAGTAATGTTGTAACCCGTGATGATACCATTCTGTTGATCAGCTGGAACTTCATCCCACGTGACTGAGATGCTGGTTGAACTGCTGTTCTGTCCACGCACATTTTGTGGAAAACCGTCAGGTTCTGGTATAGAAATTAATATTCGGAACACATTTATTTGGCAATGAGTGTGACTTGGATTAAATACGTAAAGAAATGAAGTGAAGAAGACCCATGCATAAGTCAATTATTAACAATAAACTCTGTTTGTCCACACAGCTCTGCGCCCTCACAATACCATGTCCAGAGGTACAGCGTGAACTTTAGTTGTATATGTTGTGGTCAGCCTTTAAGTAGTTGTACTTCAAGTTCAGTAATCACTTTTCTTCATTAATTTATCTTTAGTACCTTATGTATTCCTTATGCATTACCTTTAGTATCTTATGTATTCATTGTACATATGATTACCGTTTTTTTAACGTGCAATTATCTTAGATTGTATCTCATGATCCTGACTTAAACTTTTTTAAAAACATTTTGCCCATACAGTGGAATCCCACCTCACGGTCACCCCATTAATACGATCACCTCGTTATTACGGCCACTTTTTTTGTCCCGGCGAAATGCCGATACATTTTCTTTTGAGAAAACTCTGTTAATGCGGCCACCCCGTTAATTAGGCCAACAGCCACATTCTCAAATCCCAACCTGTATAATCCTTTATAATTTTACTCTGTTTTATACGGCCACTCGAACCAGTTATGTTCATCTTTCCATTGTCAATATTTCATACACTGATTCAGGTTTCAATTTTTTTAAAATTATATCTACATTCCGAGCTGTTTAGAAGTACATTTGTGATATATCTGTTAAGAAGTTACTCAATTTAAACTTCAATCCTGGTCACAAGCGTTGGGACAGTTCACGGCAGATGACTTCACAGGCAGCCTCTCTTAAGACCAAGACCGCGTAAGCCCGCCTACCCCCTCCCCCTGTCAGTGTTGATAAAAAAATCTTAAAGAAAAAAAAACCTTGACAATAGCTTTCTATTGTCCCTTTTTCCCTTTTTACAACATCCGATCTAGTCCTTCAGAGTAGCTTCATTTTCTTTCAACATTGCTCGGGGAAAGGGGGGTCAATTATACTTGCTTCTATTCATCTTTTTTTCTAAGACGTCAAGGACGTAGTTGAAATCGTGGGTTTAGCGCGCAAAAGGGAAAGTGTCCCAACAACTTATGGCCAGGATTGTAGTCGTGAGGTTTGACTCTACCGCGTTAATATGGCCAGCCCGTTAATTTGGTCAGATTTTCCAGGCCCGTTGGTGACCGTATCAGCGGGGTTCCATTGTATATTATAACACTTACTTTTAATTGTAATTTATGTGCAAAACCTGTTAATTAGCTCGTGTTTCATTTCGTCATGTGATGTCACACTTGAACAGCTGAGCGTATGACAGAATAAACTTGTATTGTTGTTGTTCGAATACCAAACAATAAAACATCTCTAACGATCTTTAACGTCCACAGTATCTAATATCACTTTTATATTTTGAGCTATTCACTTCCACCTATTAAGAACTTTCACAGATCTCCTTAGCAGATCTGAGTTCTTGAGTCTTTCAACTGTGAAAAGGAAGCAATCACGAAGAAATGACAAAAACAGCGAGGAAAAGAACTTGGTAAGAAAATACAGTATACTTACTATCCTGGTCTGTTCTAACAACAATAACAGGATCACTGGCTGGTCCATCTCCTTTTTCAGTAGATGCAAACACTGTGATATTGTAGTTGACGTACTCCTGTAGATTTGTCAAATTCTTTTGACGATCATGAGGACCAGCTGAAACACTTCCATTGTCATTCTCTGTTTGTGAGTAGTAAGTAATGGTGTAACCCGTGATGATACCATTCTGTTGATCAGCTGGAACTTCATCCCACATGACTAAGATGCTGGTTGAGCTGCTGTTCTGTCCACGCACATTTTGGGGAGCACCATCAGGTTCTGATGTAAAAGTTCAAGACCAGTTAACTTTGCAAAGATTCTGTTATGTTACGATAATGCTGTATACTTAAATAAAGGTTGTTTAAGCCATTAAATTAATTGGTTGGCAGGGCTATATTAACCGTGTGCTGATGTAAGAAGTGTAGTTTTTTATGTTCGTCTTAACATTGGGAGTTGAAGCAATAATAATAACAACAATAATAATAATAATAATAATAATAATAATAATAACAATAACGAGAACGAGAACGAGAACGAGAAGGATGATGATGGTGACAGAGATAAAACAATTGAAATATAATGAATCTTTAAACAGGATGAACCTCTCAGTGCTAAGTACTAGGGGTGGTCTACAAAAGAGCAATTTTCCACCTCCCTAATTTATTTAGTTTACTCCCTTACTTTTTATTTATCTATACATAGTTTTTCCATCATAACCAATTGCGCAATGATCAAGTCATAAATTCAGCATAAGTTTATTTACCCTTCTTTACAGCTGGAATTGAGAAATTCTTCATACTATAGGCCGTGTAAACTCTGTAAATTTCAACCACTGCTGAATATCATACACATAAGCTTACATTTTGTGCAGGCTTGTAAGGATGGCCAGGGAGAGATCGCTTGGAACAATTTAATGCAAAAAAGTGCAAAACTACTGTACAAAGAAAGGAGTTTTACCAAATCTACAGTATTTTAAAAAGTGGCAAAAAATATGGACAAGGCGGTAAAAAATGTATTATGACCGTTAGTGACAGAAAAGTATAGACCATATTTATTTTATTTGATCGAAAGTTCAAAGCTACTGTGCCAAGGACAAGGAACTCTACAAAGGCTGCTGTGACAATGGAGAAACCAAGAAAATATAGAGGCGGTAAAAAATCTATTTCGACTGCTAGCGATAGAATATAACAGACTTAAATTACATTTCGAAAATCGCAAAATGGCCCTGAAGCAACTTCCATCGATGCAAACTAAGAGTAAAGAACTTCTCTAGACTCCAAGTTTTAAATTTAAGATTACACATTGGTAAAACTGAGAAAAATATCGAAATAGCGGTAAAAGGATTCAAAATGCTTGTAAAGAAGAGAGACTAGTAAATTAGCCGTGTTACCTTCTTTCTTGATTTAAGGCTTCAAGAGAACACAGACATGGTACATACATAACTTAATAGAACTCTTTTTAATTAAGACCATGTGCACGGTACACATACGAAAGCGGACCCCTCATCGATAACAGGAGGGAAGTCATGGGTTCGATTCCTGTCGGGGACTCAGATTTTTTCTTTGTCTCACGCTCGTGTCATGTTGACCAATTCACCTTTCACATGGTTAAAATCTTTACATGCCCTTTAAACGTAGTCCTGGAACCATTTCTTCGGCCAAACATTTCCCCATTTCTGGTGCTCGTCACTACTATCAAAGGGCATGGTCAGAGAGGGTTCAGCTTCTTCAACAGGTTGGGAATTAATAAGATAATCGATCTTCCTCTGAGGTTGTTCACTATATCTCTTCGGCGGCTTGACATATGTCTGATTAATGGTCAGTAGTGATGACTCTTAAGTCTTCACCAGGTGCCTTATGTTTCTTCTGATTACTGTAGCTTCACAATTTCTCCTTGTCGGTTGATAACTCTCTTATATATCTCCTACCACAGAACTTGTAATCAGTTTAGTCACCTCTACTCGCCGTTTTCTTTCCTTCAGGTTTCGCCGTGAGAGTCCTTCGTCCCTGTTTCTAAACGCTTGACTTCTTAAAGACTTTGCATTTGCTTCAGCGGCTCCAGCAATTTCTTATGTTCTCTCAAATGTCGATTATCAGGAACTACGAACACAATGCGATTACAGATCAACGAATCTCGCTAATCTCTAAATTCACAAATTTTAGCCCATTTTTCTTAGAAGAGTAACTTATTCGTCGATCGACAAGCCCTTCTCCTGGCTTGAAGAAAGGAATAAGTACCTTCCATAGATTGTATTCTTTGGGGGTTCACAAAGTTTCTCCAAATACTCCGGAACTTCGTCAATTTTGACTTTCTCCTCGTCGCTTTCCCACGAGAAGGCGTTGTAAACATCGAAAGCTTCATCTCCAATCACAGTCAACCTGATCATCCTTACTAGTATCCGGTAGCCAGTTCATAAGTTGTTCCACTTTTGTTTAAATCTTTTTCATATCACAACCATATGCCATATGGTTGTGATATGAAATACCTTTTTAAATGCAGTGTATGAGTACCTAATTATAATGCCCCTTTATAGCTTCATTGCATTACTATAAATTTATGCCAAAACAGGACCTTCATGTTAACCTTTCCGCTTTTCGGGTGTAAAACATTTGAAGCATGCATGCTGTTACACAGAGGTGTCGATTTAATGCAAGTCTCGTCTGTAGTACTACACTGAATTATTTCCGGGACTATTGCAATACTGCCTGCGTAAACGATCTCATCCTATTCATCGTGATAATTTGGTTTGCAAATACAAACAAGAGAAAGGGAAATCACTTGTCAATGATCTTTTATCCTGTAAACATTTTGTGAAATTCTAGTACCACACTTCCCTAACGGCCTTGAAATTTCACAAGTGTTTTAAAAAGTTTCCACACATGAGAGCTAACGAGTGTCTTATCAAGAAGAATCAAAAAGTAAAAAACTACCAAAACACCACAAGAAAAGGCTGCAAATAAAAATTACTTACTAACCTGATCTGCATTTTAATCAAATGGAATACATCGATTTCTAAACTTCATTTTTATGTCAAACAGTCTTTAGCCAATAGGTCTAATAGATTTGAGTGAAACCAGAGCAAAGGTCGCCGATATTGAAGCGTTTCTGGCTCTGATTACTCACGTTCTTTAAAATAGGTTTGTTTACCAACAGATCACGCAGGATGTCGACGGGAGGGGAAAGCAGGTAATTCACTTTTTTTTACAGCTTTTCAAAGATGAATATCAATCTTCGTTCGAAATATGTGCTTTTGTAAACAAAGTCCTTCCATTCCACTGCAAACTGTTCCTAGTAGGCACTTGAAACGTGCCGGAATCTGCAATGTGTTCACATCCAAATAGAATGGATCATAATCCCACTATGGCAATGTGGATTAATAAGCAGGTAGTGATCGTAAAGAAACAAAACCTCTTCATCATCTAGAAAACCATCGGCATGAGCTATTGAGAGCGTGCTTCTGACATCTTCAAAAGACATTTATGATTTTCTTTCTCAATGACACCCGTAGTCTGAGTCTTCATAGTCAGAATCTTAACGCCAAACATCAGTCCAATTTTCATTATTACTGTAAGCCTTCCCAACATTAGTTGCTTCATATACTGGGAAATTGTACATGCAGTGGAACCCCGCCTTACGGTCACCTCGTTATCACGGCCACTTTTTTTGTCCCGGCGAACTGACCATACATTTTGTTATAAGAAAACCCCATTAATGCGGCCACCCCGTTAATAAGGCCAATGGCCACATTCTGAAATCCCAACCTGTATAATCCTTTATAATTATACCCCGTTTACACGGCCACTCAAACCAGTAATGTTCATCTTTCCACTGTTAATATTGCATGTAGCGGTTGAAGTTTCAATTTTTAAAAATTTATATCTGCAATCCGGGAGCTTATTAAAGAACAGTTGTTTAGAAGTGCAATTGTGATATATCTATTAGCTCTGTTAAGAGGTTAATCAATTTAGACTAGTCATGAAATTTGACCCTACCCCCTTAATACGGCCACCCCGTTAATACGGTCAAATATTATTGGCCCGTGCGTCACCGTATTAACGGGGTTCTACTGTACATAATAACCGTTAAAAGAAGAAACCTGCCAGAAAGATACTACGAAGGGTGTTACAATACCGGATGAAATTTTCGGAGTTGCCTACATCTTTTCTTTGAAATAAAGCATGGGTACTGAGACAACACAGAGTTCACAGTCTTAAACAGTATAGGTTAACTCTAAAATACAGGTGAGGAAAAAAGATACTTTTCTGAAATGTGACAACGAGACAGCTTCTCTTAAGATAATTACATTCATGTCATGAATTATTTTATTAGGATAATGAAAAAAAATTCACAGGTTATCTCCACTGAAGAGTTATCAAGTGTTATAATGACTGCATGAACCTGTAAGAAGAAACCGCCATACCAACCAGAAGAAACGTGTACTACAATACAAATTACTTACTATCCTGGTCTGTTCTAACAACAATTGGATCACTGGCTGGTCCATCTCCTTTCACAGTAGATGCAAGCACTGTAATATTGTAGTTCACATACTCCTTTAGATTTGTCAATTCTATCTGACGAACAGAGCCATTTACTTCAACACTTCCATTGTCGTTCTCTGTTTGTGACTTGTAAGTAATGTTGTAACCCGTGATGATACCATTCTGTTGTTCAGCTGGAACTTCCTCCCATATAACTAAGATGCTGGTTGAGCTGCTGTTCTGTCCTTGTACATTTTGTGGAGGACCAGCAGGTTCTGATATAGAAGTTAAAAGTTGAATTATATTGTAACGAATGTGGCTGGGACTTAGTACCTAGTTACACAATGCTGACTACCTGTTTGTTTAGTTTACACTTGTCATACATGTAATTCTTTTCAACATTAGTTTCTTTGTGTATCGTGAACATTTACCATGACTAACAAATAATGCATTGTGTATATATATGCTATTTGCAGGCCGGGAGGTCCGTATTGGAAAAACAAAAAACTGTGCACGAGGTCTTGAGTATGCGGCATCGGGCCTTACTCAATGTTTCCCAATAGGGAATGACCAAGGCCGGCAAATAACATCATCGTGTTTATTTCTTATCTACGATATTACTTTGAAAGAAACTTTCGTGTTGAGTTTTAATTAAAGCAGTTCAGTTCAAATCTGGCGTACGCAAGTGTTAGACATTCCGGGCACAAAAAAGGATGAAAAAGCTTGGAAAGTTGCCTAAGTGTTGAATGCTTCCAGTTTACGTTGTTCTGCAGTGTAACAAAAAGCTTGAAAAGTTGCCAAAGTTGGAAATTTAGGAGTGATCCGTACTCAGGTCCAGATAGGAAAATCTGGACCGTACTGGACGTAAAAGAAAACGTACTGTACCAGAACGATAACCTGAAGGTTATCACTTACAACATCAGATATAATCTGCGTTTTTTCCAGTTAAGGTATCAGTATTTTCTTTGCGTCCATATGACTTAGAATTCCTTTGGCATGCTCATTAAATCTCAAAACAAATGAAGTACAAACAACAACTACTCAGCTGTGTGTTCTCAAGACTTGCACAACTTTCCATTAAAACTGAATACCAAACATCTCTAGCGTTCTACAATGTAATCAGTTACTTAAACCTATAAAAAACTTTAACATGTCACTTCGTCCGACCAGAGTCCCTAAGTCTCTTAGTGAAATGGCATGAATCGAAAATTACCATAACAACCAAAAGGAGAGCTTGATAGGAAACTCTATTAACTACGGAATTACCAAAACATACACCAAAAAATCGTGATAAGAAATGTTACTTACTATCTTGGTCTGTTCTAACAACAATTGGATCACTGGCTGGTCCATCTCCTTTCACAGTAGATGCAAACACTGAGATATTGTAGTTGACATATTCCTTTAGATTTGTCAATTCCGTCTGACGAAGAGAGTCATTTACTTGAACACTTCCATTGTCATTTTCTGTTTGTGAGTGATAAGTAATGTTGTAACCCGTGATGATACCATTCTGTTGTTCAGCTGGAACTTCCTCCCATATAACTAAGATGCTGGTTGAGCTGCTGTTCTGTCCTCTCACATTTTGTGGAGCACCATCAGGTTCTGACGAAAAAAATTGTAAAACCAAGTTTACTAAAGGTTTAATGACCCTTCATAACTACCATTATTTACTTTACAGAGGTACTTAAGGGGCCCATTAACCGATTTATGCACGCGCTTGCGTGCGTTGCTAAGGAGGTGAAATTTTACTTCCGGTTACTTACGTCAGCCTGAGCGCCGAAAATAAAAACAACTCAATAACTTCCAAATTCGCTTACATTTTAGAGGCTTTTCTTTGTGTTTCACAAAATGCAAAGTAAAAAAAGTACAAGCAGAGACAAAATAAGAAAAAGAGAGAAAAACAGGAGCAATAGAAAGAGAAAAACTAACTCCGTGTCGCTTTGTTTGATCCTACCGAAGTGCGCTGGTAGTGTAAATTGCGCACGCGCTGATGGGGTAACTTCCAATATATATCGGGCGCACTTCCAGTTTCTTTAAATGCTAAAGGAAACTCGGTTTTTCATTAAATCCAGCCTTTTTGGACGGATTTCGATCAAAGCCAACGTTAGAAAGATAGCTATGCATTCCTTTCTCGAAATCATGCTTTTTTCAGAAAATTACGAATTTTTTAATATTTTGAAATTCTCTCAAAATCTGACCTTTTAGAAATGAAACAAAATCTATGCATAGCGTAATGAGGATTTAAATTAAAATATTAAATCAATGGAAAAAAATCCCGATAAAGTAATTTGCCTGGGAGCCTTTGCGTTTTTTCAGTATTAGTCACATGACCATGGGCGTGACCCGATGACGTCATCACTAGTATTACTAATCATGAAAAAGTTAAAACACATGAAATAACTCTGAAGTAACTAAAAATGATGAGGTCATATGAGAATAAATCTTCCTTAGCAACGGCTCAAAAAGATCGGTTAATGGGTCCTTAAGCCTAGTCACTTTCTCTGCAAATTAAGTTCATTTGCAAAGAAAGTGACTAGGCTTAAGGACGGTGCCTACTGAATACAAAGGTTTTTGCCCCAGGTTAGGACCTTGCGGAAAAAGTAGATCTTTGCAAGGGGAATCGAAATACACAAAGAAAAAAGAGGCTAGCCACGCATTCTTTCGAGATAATTAGCCTTGAATCTCAACAAAAATGCTGACATCAGCATTTTTCTGAAAATAGAAGGAGAGGATATTTCTTCACAGCTTTCTTTAGAATTCGCCTTTACATACAGAAAAGCAAACACATTTAAAAAGATCTGAAAACTACATGGTAAATGGTAACATAAAAACCATTTTTGGTATGTTTTTAATAACAAAACCATTGCAACAGCACTTTTAGCGTCTCTGACAACCTTCCTCTGTTTCAGCTAAAATACAGTCTAAATATCTTTTGCTCACAACCAGAAACTAATCACGTGCTGTTCCTGGTTTAAGTACAGGTTCATTAAACTTGTACAGGTTCATTAAACTTGTACAGGTTCATTAAACCTGATTTGGTCACAGTAGGAAAATTTTGCTTTCAATTTAGTCGAGTACTTGGTAGCATAGCTGAGGTGTCACTCTGCTGACAATTAGGCCATCACATCTCTCAGCAGCACTAAACATGCACTCACTCTAGTCTCTTAGCTAGTAACTTTGAGATGAAAAGCTTCTTTTCACAGATGGGAGTTCCTGACTGAGTATATTGATTGAATGGAATGAATGTTAATTGGAAAGAAAAAAGTAGTTACTTACTATCCTGGTCTGTTCTAACAACAGTTGGATCACTGGCTGGTCCATCTCCTTTCACAGTAGATGCAAGCACTGTGATATTGTAGTTCACAAACTCCTTTAGACCAGTCAATCCCTTTTCACGATCTTTAGCATCAGCTGTAACACTGTTATTGTCATTCTCTGTTTGTGAGTGGTAAGTAATGGTGTAACCCGTGATGATACCATTCTGTTGATCAGCTGGAACTTCCTCCCACATGACTAAGATGCTGGTTGAGCTGTAAACCTGTCCTTTCACATTTTGTGGAGCACCATCAGGTTCTGATGTAAAAGTTCAAAACAAGTTAGCTGCTTATAGCATGATTGGTTGGTTGAGCTTTCGTACATACATGTATAGGTGTAAATGTTGTGAGGGCAGTCATTAACAATCTCCTTCTTTAGTGGTTATCATAATCATTTTGTATGTTCCTTTCTAGTCTCTTTTCATTACTTAATCTGTATACCAACAAGGTACAAGGTAACATGTCACAATGTGCGAAATTTATACTTTATGAAATTAATAATAATGATGATGATGATGATGATGATGATTAACACTAATAATAATTATAGCTTCATTTTTATAGGGTGCATTTCTCAACTCAACCAATACGCCTAATAGCAAATAACTAACTACATTGTAAATGAAATAGAACAAAATAAATAACTAACCAACCTTCTAACTAACTGAAATAACTGACCAATTTATCACTTAAGAAAAATAACAGACTAATTAATTAATTAATTAATTAATAGATGATATTAGCAATGTTAGACCAGGGGTTTGTACATGTAAGGAGGACATCACTAGAAAATGAAATCGCATTACATGTATCTCTAACACGTATGTCACAAAATGCCTTCTAAAACCTCTAATGGCCACTTCAGTGTTCAGTACTTTAAGATCAATTACTTCAACATCATGAGTTCTTTCCCTTCAACTACAAAAATAGTTGCTTTCAAAGGACACACTTCTACGGATTAAAGTTTTTCAATCAGTCTATACAAAGCACTAAGAAATTACCAAAACATCCAGAAAAAAATTTGATAAGAAAGATAACTTACTATCCTGGTCTGTTCTTACAACAATTGGATCACTGGCTGGTCCATCTCCTTTCACAGTAGATGCAAACACTGTGATATTGTAGTTGACGTATTCCTTTAGATTTGTCAATTCTGTCTGATGAACAGAGAAATTTACTTGAACACTTCCATTATCATTCTCTGTGTGTGACTTGTAAGTAATGTTGTAACCCGTGATGATACCATTCTGTTGATCAGCTGGAACTTCATCCCACATGACTAAGATGCTGGTTGAGCTGCTGTTCTGTCCTGTCACATTTTCCGGTGCAGCACCAGGCTCTGGCATAGAAAGTTAATTTGAGTTTCAAAGGCGAACAGTACATGTACCTTAGCATAAACATTACATACAAAAATGTGGCGACAAAAGAGTAGAGAATGAAGCAAGGAAGCAAAGCCAAGTAAACAAGGAAAACAAGCAAAGAAAGAACTGAAAAGTTTGAAAAGCAATAAAGCAATAAAGTTGACCTTTTGTTCGTACTTTCCTAAGCCAGTGACCCTTTTTACAAACAGCTGTACATGGAAACAATAGTGGTGAATGGATAAAGAAAATAAATAAACAGCCAACACATTTATTAGCTTTTCTTGTGTACATCATTTTCCATCAGCTGCAAAAAAGCTGTCACATTTTAAACAGGCAAACAATCAAATTGATTCACCTTTATTAAAATATCTAGTAATCTGTGCCTGAGTAATGTAGGGTGAAAGCAACAACAAATGTTACAGATTAGATGTGTGTAAATGTTGAAAAAACTACATTGTTTATATACGTGTAGAGCACCTTCTTCATTTGTGGTAGCATTCACTACAGGGCTCCCATCACTAGTGCCAACCATATTTCTTGCAAACACTTTAAAGTAATATAGTGTCCAAGGTGAGAGGTCTCCAACAGAAGCACTTGCACTGGACACCACACAGGAACTATCTGAGAGGGATCCTTGACAGACAGCATCAACAAAGTCTGCATTATCTAGACTTCTCTTCACTGTGTAGTTCTGAATTGCACTGTTCCCATCAAAACCAGCAATCCAGGAAATATTCACTACTCGTGAGCTCTTGGAGTCAACTGACACATTCAATGGTCGGTTTGGTTCCACTGTAGAGTTAATTTACATAATAATACATTCTTCAACAACAATTCATGTACAATCATAGTTCTCCTCCACTACTCAAAAAGTAACTATAGACTGACAAAGAATACAGGGTACCAGTGAAAAAAAAAAGTGTTTGGTTGAATTATTGAAGCACTATGAATCAGAAAGAGCCTAATCCCCTAGAACAGATTATCCTTTTTTTTTTCAGTTTTATTAAGAGTACTCTTAAGTGCTCTTTTACAGGCTCATTGCCATTTAAGAGACTAAATAAATAAAGTTAGATCACAATTCTTCTCTTTCCTGTGAATTCCTTTTCAGGGATTAACACCTGTAAGGGCACTGAATGTAAATTAATGCTGTAAAACAAAAAAACAAGGAAAGGCAGATGGCAAATTGAAAAAAGTTATGAGGGTTCTTAAGAGCCATAAAAGCAAGGGCTGCAAAAGTAAAACTGAATACAAAAATCTCATTTCAGTAATTTCACTTCCATCTCATTTTAAGCATGACTTGCTTTTTCTTTGTTGATAGTTACTGAAAGTTACATTGTATAAACCCAAGTCAATACAATACACCAGGAAAACAGACCTTGAATAACAACTGATGTTGTATTTGATGAGTTACCAACATCATTATTAACGAGACAGGTATAGTTTCCAGCATCTTGTGGTGTAGTTGCATTAATTGCCAGCTGTACTTGGCTTTGATTGAAAAATGGAATATCCACTCGTGAGTCATTAATCTCCACACTAGAATTTATAGCTATCACTGTTCCACCTTTTTCCCACTGCACTTCAGACACTGGTGGTAAGGCATTATACCGACATGTCAGCAGTATCTGTCTTCCTTTAATCACCAACTGTTCTTTATCACCAGTAATCCTCACTTCTGGCGCAACTACAATTTTAATTGTGTAATTGTTTCAGTTAATTGCAAATTTGTTTCAGTTGATCAAAAATAACACAAAGTGAAATGAAGTAAAAATATTAAATGAAGGGAATCAGGTGATCTACTGTATCTCAAAGCCTATCTGGCTGGGCCAAATGGGCAACTGGGACAGATAAATACATTTGCTGAAATTATTAATAACTCATCAGTCATGAGCCATGATTAGGCAACACATACAAGGAACAGTATGTACTTTGAAAAGTTTTCTTCAACCAGTTTTCTTTGTTTGTACAAGAGATTAAGACCCATTCCAATGGTGATACTGAAAAAAGCGCATCACCTTCAACCCTTCTAAAATTGTGACCACAACCTATTTTCCTTCAAGTTATGGTGACATTTCTATAAAATTGCTGAAATGAAAGTTCCACCATTCCAACAAAGTGAAATCTCAGTCCATGTAATCTGTTCGTACATTGTAATAAAAGAAAAATACAAATAACAGAAAGTACTTTGCAATGTATAAGTATTCATGCACTAACTGGTTGGTTCTAGAAATCTCACTCATTCCTGACTATTTCTGACACATCAAACCCTCATATAAGATTACAGAACATAAACTTTCTTCAAACCACTCTTTACTCATTCTCAGTGGCAGCAACAACGATTATCAATGATGTTGTTGGTTTTGTTCTTGTGTTGTAGTTAGCCTTAAAATATGCATAGAAGTGACATTAACCAGGCTGTGATCTTGGTTGATAGAAACACAATGTGTATAGTACCAGTAGATGAAGTAATCAATTGAGTATCAGGTGAAAACAACACAACTAAATAAGCACTCACAATGTACTGTTAGTGTTCCTGGATAAGAAGTAACACTATTTATACTGTTATTTGCCACACATCTGTACAGTCCTTGATCTGCTTGGTCAACACTGACTATTGTCAAACTTGAAGTATTTCCTGTAAAAGAGACATTTATCCTCTGATCTGCTCTATTTACTGCTTCTCCATCTTTTGTCCATCTCACGTCTGGTAAAGGATTTCCATAAACTTTACATTGCAAATTAACAATCTGACCCTCTGTTACTGTTGAATTCTCTGGATTGCTGATGAATTCAGGTTGAACTAGAAAAAAAGCATCCAAATGACTTAGATGTGTAAATGTTCTTTGTTATAATTACGGTATATGCTACATGATCAAAATATACATTTGTGAAGGTCATCTATATCACACTATCAAATAAATGATGTCATATACAACGTACTAACACTGGTTCTAAAAGAATTTCTCATTGGCAAAAGCAATTCTAATATTGCTAATCACATGAACATTTTGGATACCATTTTGAGTTAATTACAAAGAAACAGGATATTTTTCACACTTTTTTAACTAAAGGTGTCTGGTAACAGTTTCCAGCACTTTTCCAACAGCTACAGTTAATACCGACCTACCACTCTTTATCAAGTAATGCAACAATATTGGTATCACACAAATGCCCAGCCATTGGTGAACCAATAGTGGTGATCTTTCCAGCATAATAACATAACCATAGCCACAGTACAACATGTTACATCTGTTTAATTAAAATGGGGTTCATTATACCGAGGTTCTGTTCAATAAATTTTACTCTGAATAACTATGGCCTGATTGTTTGTTAATATACGACCCACACAGCACTGTGTGCTATTTCCTGAAAACACTATAAGAAATCAAAGGCCTCACACAACCACAACTTCAAACAATCACAAGTACATCCAAATTTTATTTTGTCATCCTGTTTTCTTTATTGTTTGATTTATCAATCACAAGTACATCGGATTTCTATTTTGTCATCTTGTTTTCTATATTGTGTGATTCATTGCTTCCTTCAAATAAATCTTTGGTTGATCTTACTTGGTTTCTCTGGAATTTACTCAATTGCTGTGCGTTCCAGAGTATTTCAAGCTCCTGGGTTTGCTCTTACTCTAAACTACACAAGGCTTCGATCCTGGAAAGTCAAATCAGATTCCTAGATTTTACTTATGTTATGGTAGTATTTAGTTTTTCGGGACTTCAGTATTTTCAACCCTTTATCAAAAGGGTTTCCTAAAAGAGATTGAAACGCAGTTCTGAATTACATATCTTCCATTTCAGGAACGTTTACACGGCTGATTTAAGACAATTTTGGCTTAAATCTGTTGTTTATTGCTTTATTTCTACTGATATATCAGAGGAATCAAAAACCAGTCAGCGAGAATAAATTCTGGGTAATTCGCATATTGCTTCAAAGTTTAGACTATGCCCTCATGCTGGCCTGTGTGTAGGCTACTCTGATGATAAAAGTAAAATGTAAAGTAAACAGAATGCAAGCGTTACACTTCCAGTAGTATTACGAATGCAGTTTGATCTGGCCTGAAGTCCTGATCTGACCCATGGTGGTATATATATCTAAGCAAATTCGCAAACACTGCCCGCTAGGTTTTTGCCTGGATTCGCCTGAATCCAGGCTAAGCCAGCGACCTTAAACCCAGGGGGAACTCCGTCAAGGCTAGGCTGGGCACATGGCCCAATGACTGGCCTATCTGCTGGTGGCTTGCTGGGGGCCAGCTGTCAAAAGCAGGGGGGAAGGGAGGATGTCTTTCACTGACACCTCCAACTAGCTAGAACTTGAGTTTTCAGTGTTAAATAAGCTTGATGTTGACTGTGTTTCTGGGTATTTTACCCAGTTGTTTGACCTTGTTTGAGGCTTCTGTGTTGACATGGCACCCTGCTGGAGTGGTCCATGCCACATGCATGCGTGATTGGCCAATCTCCTAGCCAGGGGGGTGGTCAGAGGACTTCTAGCCACTGGGACTGTCTTTGAGTCGATGCGGACATGTTTTTGCGAATTCGGTTAGATATACAGTGAGATATTGATCACGAACCTAACAATTAATTTTTGTGAGTTATACCCCTTTTTGCTTATTCGCAGAAAATGGGCTTTAGAGGTTACTTGTTAATCCACTCATCATTACTCTACTCATCTTTAGATTTTTCTGCGTAACTGAACGTTTTAAGCCTGTTATTTGTTGTCAAGCAAGCGAGTTGCATGAACAGAGGGCTTGGGCACTAACAAAATAAAATGCTATAACAGCCTGTCACAAATAGCTACAAATGCCGAATCAGGATCATAAATGTAAAATAAACGGAATACAAGTGTTACACTTCCATATCATTCCGTATCTGGCGTGATGCCCTGATCTGACCCATGTTGATATATACATAAAGTTAGATATTAATCATAATATTTACAATTAATTTTTGTGATTTATACCCGTTCGTTTATTTGCAGAAAATATGCATTAGTTGTTAGTTTTTAATCCGCTCATTGTGATCTTTAGATTTGTCTGCGGGACAAAAACCCATCACTTGAACGTTTCAGCCTGTCATTTGTTGCCAAAATTGATTAAATTGCGGGTGAGTTGTGTGCATCGTGGGCTCGGACACAAAACAAAACAATAAAAACAGTACGTCACAAATGCCAATCACACATGCTAGTCCCCATTGGAAAAACGAATACTGGTAGATAGTGTCTTGAATCTATACAGCCTGGTTGCCTCTCGTACAGTAAATTCAATGTTTTATGCCTGTCTTTCAAAAAACAAAATTGATTGTAGCCCAAGAGTTTCCACAACTGCCCTTCACAGGAATCTTACATGTACATAAGGAATGCAAAGAACGGTTTACACAGGAATTTCTTACACAGGAATTTAACGATGGCCAACATATACCTTATATCCATGTGACGTGGACACGAGGCAAAAAAGGTCTGGTATAAGGGCCATATCGCAAAAATGGTACAGCCCTAGCTACAAGTTAATGACAAAAACAATCAAGTTTCTTTTCTTCAAATGAGCAATGAAAGTGAACATTCTGGTAGTGAGTTTTACTTCTCATTATTTGTTACAGTATTAATACTGTGCAACTAAAGGGACAGAGTAATTTCAGTCGCTCGATATGAAATGAGACAGGAGTCTTGCACTGTTAAATGAGGCCCCTTCTGTCACACAGAGCCTGATCTAATTTAGCTGTTCTGCATGACACCTCGTTAGCAGTCAAATGATACAGCCTTATTATAAATGTTTTGTTAAATGGAAATCAAGCCAAATGTGGTCGCCAAAAAGTATCAATAAGATTTTTCCTTCACAGCAAAACACAAAAATGCGTAGTTTTTGAAGATATTTCTTTGCATGAAAATATTCCTACTCCTGAACGATCGTAAGAGTCAGACTCCAAGTGTGAAGGCATAGAAGAACACGTAGCTTACAATTTAGTTGAAATTGAGTTTTCGTCAAATAGATTTCGGACCCTGCAAGCAGTAACGAACTGACTCAGTTGGACATCTGTTAGCTGACTGTTGGTTTCTACATCTACATCAACATTTATTAAGTCAGAAGAAACTACAGCTGTATTTGCAGTTATCACGCTAACTTTTACATAAAAATTGTAAAGTAGTGCCAGTTAACATCTATTGTAATAGAAAACTAAAAAAATATGTAAATTAAACAACAACAATAATAATAATGATAAAAATAAATAAGTAATTGCTCAATTTGGACTTAAAAATTTGTAAATATTCTGAGGTTACAACATCAGAGAGGCAACTATTCCATTCCCTGACTGTTCTGTTGGCGAACTGACTTGGTTGACAGACAGCTGACAGTGTAGAGCAATGTTTCTTTAATACATGTATTAGCTACAAACACTTTGAAACTGCGGGCACCATAATGGGAAACTATCCATGAGATAATAATGCGCTAACTACAAATAAAATAACCCAAACTTATGCTTACAAGGAAGTATTACGAATTCCATCAGTTGCAATGTTTAATTTTGATTAGTTACATGTAGAAACATATAAACAACAGCAAAATATCGACTGGATCTATCGGTTTTAAAAAAGAAATGACATAATGACAGCTGTGTAATTGAAGCTACGACAATCACAGATGAATCGAGAAGTGTCGGGCTTCGGAGAGAAGTATTTTACGGAGAATGTGACCACAGAAGGCGATGAAAGTTCCGATTAATGCTCGTTTATTTCTGCACAACGTATGTTGACTCTCGTAAACTGAAAATAATGATTGTATAACTAAATAAACTAATGTGAACGTACAAAGGCAAAAACTACACTAACTATAACCGAAAATAAGGTATAAATAAAGAAACTAAAACGATTTTAAAGGTTAAACTTGCATGCTGAATTCATATTTGGGGGCGGAACCCGCTAGTTACATAACAACAATACTACAAGAAAATACATGTTCCGCACAAAAAACGACAGAAAAATCTAACAAAATATGCAAGGTATAAATGCTGAACAATAATTTCTAACAGCTAAGGACCAATACACTTGAAATAAATGCTTGAAATCCTAGCATTTGCCACGCTGGAATGCTCCTAACCTAAACACGTGGTCCCTCGATAAACTTACTAAAAGCTTAAGAGTCACTGACTGGAAATATCGAGAATGGCTGGCCAGGTTGGAAAAATCGAAAATCCTGAAACTTTGCCTAAAGAATACTTTTAGGGAGCCACTTTCGAAAATATTATTCCGATTTTCTTAGAATTTAAAGTCTTCGAGAAATTCGCAAAAAACGAAAATATAGCTTTTTGCCTCATTAAATATGCAAGAAATATCTGGAAAATTGACAAAGTTCTCGGTATTCGCATTGAAACAATTTACAAAACTAGAACTCGGGGTACACTTAGCATAAGAGCTTTACTTTTCTTCTTTCTAACAATAGGAAGTTTTAAATTTTTCAAGCATTTTGAAGGATTCCGTCGGCCGTTGAAGAATTGCCTTCTAAAGCCCCTATGAAAACGGCAAAAATTGCGTAGTTTTACGGGCTTAAAACGCATCTTGGTATGTCCGATATGGAACTAAAACAAGTACTGTGCAAAAGAGTGTTGTTTCTACTATAATAATATGGAAAAAAATTTCTGGGCAATCGAGGTTCACACAGGTAAAATGCAAAAGTTCGCGACAGTCTCTTCTCAAATTTGCATAATGCGGTATGTTCAAAGAACTGTATTGTTGAGCACTCTAGTCTGTTTTTGTTCCATTTGTGGGCCTTGCTTTGTGGGAAATATACAAAAAGAGAGTTGATCCATGTCGTTATTACAACATTGTTTCATTATTTCACGCAAGGTACATAAAACTACAGACAAAGCCCAAAATATAAGTTCAAAGACGCTACATGTATTACGTGACTGGCGTCACGTAATATTTATTTTCAGTTAGCTCCAATTGGAATTACTAGATTATTGAGGTTTAGACACTTGTTTATTTAATATAAAGTTTTCAATATGCTTAGTTTATCCCATGTTCTAGTCTTGTAAATTGTTTCAATGCGAATATCGAGAACTTCGACTCAAGCGCGGCAGTAGCACGACGTTTGACTGACGATGCATTCACACAGTTCAGCAGGCTGAATTAAAGTCGGCGCGAATACTTATAGCACGGCAGGCCTAATGCCGTTCCGCACGGCAGTAGCGCGACTTGGCTTCGAACGGCGTTCTCTTGCCATGCACGTGCCAAACTGAACCAGGGATGGCAGAGCCGGGATGCCCCCCCCCCCCCACCCAACACTCCCCTCCACTTTTTACCATGATGACAGTTTATTTTGTTTTAGTATGAGGTACAGATGAAGAAATAAAGAAGAAGGAAAAGAAGACGAAAAAAGTCTGGTTGACTACAGAATTACCAAGAATTCACAAAGCTACAACCTCGTACCAAATCTGTAGGAAGCTTTTCATGTTTACATAGTTTTAACCTTTCCGCTGCGTGCACTTCCTTCCCACACACCGGGAGGCTTGTGTAGAAGCGCAGGTCAGTCAGTACTAAGGCCGTGATATATCATAGAGGGCTCAGAAAGATGTATCAAGCTCACAATACCTTCAAAATATATTGCTGTAAATGCACTAAAAGTACTTGTCATTTTATAGTTCATCCACTAGGTTGATTTTCTTAAGAACTACACCATGGAGAATGTCAAAAATACCATTTCCGTGATATATCATAGAGGGCTCAGAAAGATGTATCAAGCTCACAATACCTTCAAAATATATTGCTGTAAATGCACTAAAAGTACTTGTCATTTTATAGTTCATCCACTAGGTTGATTTTCTTAAGAACTACACCATGGAGAATGTCAAAAATACCATTTCCGAGCCCCTAGACTTAAAAAGGTTTTTTGGGGGGAGGTTGCCCCTAGACCCCTCTACAAACTTGCGCCGGCACCGCTCGTTTTCAAGCCCCGCACCTTCCCCCCCCCCCCCCTCTTTCTTTCACTTGAAAAAAGACTCCGCCGTCCCTGTGAATTAATATCCTGCTGCATCAGCTGCAGTTGCTTTCTAGCATTTAAAAAGGTCTTCAACAAAGCAAACTTCTTCCGATCTTCTGCGCAAATGAATTAAATTCGACATTTGGACTAGGCCGAATTCCAACCGAGGTCAGATCGCAGAACAGACATCAAGCAGTCTTACTCTATTTTTCAAGAAAACCTGCCTCCTTGGTCTAGCTGGATCACGTTAATAAAACCTCTTCGTTTCATTTAGTGCTTCTAATTAATCCGTTTCCCATGAAGATCAAAATAGACACACAATGGTTAAAAAATACTTTAAAAGACCAGTCTCCTTTCGAATATTTGCAGACTAATTGAGTGTATATAAACAGGAAAGACAAACCCTGCTATGTCTCTATTATAAGCAAGTGTCTAAGGCCCACTTCAGACGTCGTGCTTTTGCCGTGCCGAACTAAATTCAAGGATTACGTTTGACAAAAGCACGGCAGAAGCACGGCGTCTGAATCAAACTTTTGAATTAAGTTCGGCAAGCAATTAAGTTCGACAAGCTCTGCCGTGCTACACGACTCTGGCACGGCAGTGACTCAAACATCGTGCTTCTGCCGCGCTAAACAAAATTCATAAATTATATTTATGTATTTTGGGGAGATTGCGTTCCCACGGGGAGTTAGGAGCAGAATTGTTACGAGGCATCAGTATATCCCGAATTTGGTTCGACTGTGGCACGACGTCTGAATGAGAGTTGTTTTCCTGCCGTGCTACAGTCAAACCTACTTGTATTTAGTTCGGCACGACAGAAGCACGACGTCTAAACTGGGCCTAAACTTCAATAATCTAGTAATTCCAATTGGAGCTAACTGAAAATAAATATTACGTGACGCCAGTCACGTAATACATGTAGCATCTTTGAACTTATATTTTGGGCTTTGTCTGTAGTTTTATGTACCTTGCGTGAAATAATGAAACAATGTTGTAATAACGACATGGATCAACTCTCTTTTTGTATATTTCCCACAAAGCAAGGCCCACAAATGGAACAAAAACAGACTAGAGTGCTCAACAATACAGTTCTTTGAACATACCGCATTATGCAAATTTGAGAAGAGACTGTCGCGAACTTTTGCATTTTACCTGTGTGAACCTCGATTGCCCAGAAATTTTTTTCCATATTATTATAGTAGAAACAACACTCTTTTGCACAGTACTTGTTTTAGTTCCATATCGGACATACCAAGATGCGTTTTAAGCCCGTAAAACTACGCAATTTTTGCCGTTTTCATAGGGGCTTTAGAAGGCAATTCTTCAACGGCCGACGGAATCCTTCAAAATGCTTGAAAAATTTAAAACTTCCTATTGTTAGAAAGAAGAAAAGTAAAGCTCTTATGCTAAGTGTACCCCGAGTTCTAGTTTTGTAAATTGTTTCAATGCGAATACCGAGAACTTTGTCAATTTTCCAGATATTTCTTGCATATTTAATGAGGCAAAAAGCTATATTTTCGTTTTTTGCGAATTTCTCGAAGACTTTAAATTCTAAGAAAATCGGAATAATATTTTCGAAAGTGGCTCCCTAAAAGTATTCTTTAGGCAAAGTTTCAGGATTTTCGATTTTTCCAACCTGGCCAGCCATTCTCGATATTTCCAGTCAGTGACTCTTAATAATCGATGAAAAGCGAACCTAATGGAATATAACTAAAATAAACAAAACAATAAAACACTTACATATCTTTTCCGCGCAGTAATGCCTCTAGCTGGCTTATAAAGGTCCTTAAAATTCGACGATGATTCCTACAACAACATAACACCGACGATCCTCTAACAGAAGTGCGACAACTAAGCAAGAACGTGACATGTCCCAAGAGTCATAGCGTGGCGAAATAGATAAATGAAAGAAAAACAAAAGAAACACCGGAAATGAAAGGAAAACTAAATACAAAACCGTTGTCACAGTGATATGTGTATCCCCGTGATATGTGTATCCCCGCACACATAACACTAGTGATATGTGTATCCCCTCCAAAATGGCGACCAGTGATATGTGTATCCCCCACCCCCCTCCCCTCCACTTTAAAAAGCAATATCCTCCTTGAAAGCGCTCTCGTCGTCCGGTCGCTTACTGGACGAACGACTAACCCAAACAGGCTTAAAACACAAATCTCAATTTTTGTAGTTGAGAAAGTTTACGTATCTGCTGCTGGAATTGCGTTCTTGATCCTAACTGGTTTTCTGCGAGCAGGATATAATGAATTTAAAGTTGAACACCAAATGGATCTAGGTATATTTCAATTTGAGTTTCACGGCACCGGATTCCTAGGAAGATGTTAATTGCGCGGTGCATTCTCACCCTTCGAGTAACGCATATTCTCCACTGTTCATCGCCTTGTTTGCATCTGAATTATTCGTGGAGTGAAACACATATCACTGCTTCGACCCGCTCGCCATAAAATGATTAGTGGCACTCGTGTATCCCCCGCACCCGCTTTTCAGTTCGACTTTTTGTAAGATATGTTGTCTCAAGCTGTATACATTGCTATACTGCGAATATTGCTAGCACGTTTCATAATATTCGACGTTTATTCTTCGGCAGTTAACCTAGATAACGGCTGTCTTCAGGGGATACACATATCACTGCGCCATGTAATAATTAGTGATATGTGTATCCCCTGCATGCGGTCGGCGACGGTGTACAACCGACGTCAGTGAAACTCCAGAAATTCCAAGCTATGAATAAATGCCGGGTGTGAATATTTCTAGCAAGCCAGTTTTGACAATGCAAATGTTATGGGCATTTTTCTTCTTGGGTAGAAAGCCAATATAACAGCTGTGTCCATGGGGATACACATATCACTAGTTCATGAAATAATCAGTGATATGTGTATCCCTTATTATCCCGTGCACGCGTGCACGCGTTTTTAGTGGAATTATCGAGTTTCAAACTTCAGTGAACCCAAGCCGTGTAAAAACGTCGGGTGCTAATATTGCCTGCAGTTTTGGCAAGGTTGATGCGCTATATTATAACAGTTGTGTTTCTGGGGATACACATATCACTGCGCCATGAAATAATTAGTGATATGTGTATCCCCTGCACGCGATTTCAGTTTAGATATTTAGACATTCGAGTTGCAAACTCCGCAAAACTCAACCTGGGTATAAACGTCGTAGCGAGTAAGCAGCCAGCACGTTTCGGGCCATTTTCTTCGATCAGGTAGATAGCCAATCTAACGGCTGTGTTTAGGGGATACACACTGAGATCACTGCGCCATGAAATAATTAGTGATATGTGTATCCGCTGTTCGAAGTAACAAGGTAACTTTCTTTCAGAAAATGTGGAGCGCTTGTTTTCAAATACGAAATATTTGTTACCTTCTTGAGCGGACGAATAGGATACCAACAACAAGAAGAATGGAACCCAGCGGAGAAGAAGTTGTCTGGAGGTACTAGTTTTGACAAGAAGTTCGTCCATATCTTGGAAGCATAGTATGGTTAAACGAGAGAAGTTAAGGCCGATTTCAGTGCAGCGTATAGATCCGGGTTTTTGAAACATGATTCGGCCGTACATGATTCGCCCGTCATCATTCGACCATAATCACGTGATTCTGACAAGAAGCACCTGTACGTGGTATGGAAAATGGAGGATAGTTGCGAGATCGTGGAAACGGACAGCAAAACTCTTCCATAATAAGCGGGAGGCAGAGCCTGCGTTATGTACAAATAAAGGATGACAAAGCAGAAGGTGTCCCTACGAACTGCTTTCTACCAGATGAAGAACCTTGAGCGTTTGGTAAAAGGCAATTCGAGGTTCGGCGGTAGAACTGATATTTCTCGCGGTTGTCGATGTCGTAGCCGACAAAATATAATTTGTGAACAAAAGCTCGCTGAGGCTCGCATTCTGTCACTAACAGGCCCGATAGGAGACGATGGTGTGTTAGCAGCGTCGCTGGAATTTTGGAACACCGATTACGCCAGAAGAATGGCAAAAAGTACGGCCATCACAAAGTTACCCTGCGACTGGCACAAAAAGGGTATTTAAAATAGCAACATTTGACTAAAGAAACACATTCTGCTAGTATTTTTCGATGGCTAATTATATTTTCTTTTGATGTATATTCTTGTTGAATGTTTTTTTTTCTATTTACATTATATCGCTCTAATTATTTACACTATTTCAATTACAATATCTAAACGACTTACATTACTAACAAATACAGTTAAACGACTTACACAACTAAGAAATACAGTGACGACAAGGGGCAAAGAAAAAAAGAAGAAAAATAGCTAGTTATTATTACAGCTTGAGGTTGTAGTATAGAAACATAAAAAAAAAAAAAAAAAAAAAAAAAAAAAACAGACCAAAGGCATGTGGTACATTAAAGGTAAAATGAGTTATGCATCTGACAGGAGATTAGGAATAGACTAATGGGTAGGAGAGAGATACCGATAGGTATAGAAGATATAATCTAAAATATTAATTAAATCCTCATATATCCTGTAAGAGGTTTCCATTTCTTTGTGTCTCCACTTTTTGTTTCTATTTCGTATCTTGATTTTAGTGTGCATATGAAATGCGTGAGATTTGGATGATCATCCTTTGTTTTAGCGAGCCATATGTGATATCGTGTTAGGAGAAAGCAGTAATTGATAAGAAGCGCAAATTGAAAGATATCTGGCCTCAGACCCAAATCAGTAATATTTGTCAAAGCATAATCTCTAGGGAGGAAATTTAAGTTTTTCAGCCATTCAGTAAGTTTATTCCAAAAGTGAGATGTTTGGCGACATGACCAAAAAAGGATGAATTATTGATTGTTGAATTTTTAGCATCATGAATATTAGTTTATATTGCCAAGCGTAGATTAAATTTGCATCGCTTCGGCGGAGCAAATATTCAATATGTGTTCAATATTCTTTTCTTTCAAGTTTCAACACAACGAGTCGAGAATGTGTCACGCCTTCCTGTCAAGAAATGTTTGCACTCATTATTGCAAGCGACAATTTCTGTCATCGCATGCACGTGTGCTAGTGTTCATTTTCGTCTCCTGTGATGAATTCAGTGAAAATACCGCTGAATCTAATCGCTGTTAAGAGGCTGTCTCTGTAAGAACCGACCACTGATTTTACATCAAAAATTCGATTTTTTTCATAAGCTGGGATTTCGAAGCCCTTACCTAGTCAATCACTTGATTAAAAATTCTATTTGAATTTTTCTGGGATTCATTGAAGTTTGGTCCGCTCGACACAAGTTGCGTGCCTGCCGAAACCGGAAAAATAGGACATATTGCCGGCGCTCTAAAAAAATTAATAGTCGCTCAAAAGTCCCAGTTCTTTTTTTCAACTATAGATATATCATAGCATTTTGTTTAGCCATGTTGCAATTATAATTCAATGTTGTTCCTTCAACGGTTAAAAGAAGATTTTCTACCAGTTAAATCGATTTTTGAACCTAACACGAAAATCGCTCTACTTTGAAGGCCCGTTTTAAAAATGTGGCACCTGTTTGAAACTGCTAAACTACATGAATAGAAAGTATAAATGTCCCTTAATTTAAGACAGCAATAAAATTTGTTTGCCCAGTAGGTTTCCAAAACTAACGACCGCTTAAAGTTCAGGATATTTTGAAAATATTCCAGTGAGTAACTAACATACTCGCCTTACGTAAATCTCTTACCTGGCTTCAAGATTGAAGTTTTGGTCCTTTGTAGCGATCCTTGAAACCTAACTGTTCCCAACAGGTGTTTTAGGTCCCAATCTGATGTGATACTCAAGGGAAGATTGGGAATTACAACACCTGTTGTAAACACAAAATGGCCGTAATATATATCATTCCTTCCTTGGATTCCCGGATCACCGTTTACTGTTCATACATGTATGTGTGCCGAGAGTTGTCCGAAAGAGTGCTTCTACAAACCTTTCAAGAGGACTCTAAATGATTAAACCGGCTTCGAGGTTAACAATGGTTAGTAATCAGACAAAGAACATCGAATTATGTGACCGTCACGCTCGACACAGATGAGGAACGTATAAATGTACCTTGTATACAAACCTACAGCTGGAAGGAAAAGCTGGCAGTCTTAATGCTACCTAGGTTTCAAGGATCGCTACAAAGGACCAAAACTTTAATTTTGAAGCCAGGTAAGCCTCCCGTGTTGTGTGAGTACCGTTATTGTGGCCAAAGTCAAGAGAAAGCAACAGCAATGAAATGTCTTGCGTTCGGAAAAGTCTGTAATAACTGCAAGAAAGAAAACCATTTTGCCGCGAAATGTGCAGCAGAAAAGAATCATCGCAAGAAGGAAACAAATATTGGCCGCAAGTCACGAGGAAAATTTGTCAATCAGCTGAAAGAAAGTAAAGATAAAATCCTGGTAGTCTCTCACACTCAAGAAAAAGTTAACATCTTTACACTGGTACTTCAATCCAAAGTCCTGACTACAATGAACGTCGCAGATAAGCTAATTAAAATGCTCATCGACTCCGGGGCACCTTTAAAGGTGTTGCCCATCAAGTTTCTTTCCGAGGGATCGAACCTCAGGAGTCAAAATCGTAAATGGTGACTTCACCCCGCTGCATTGATTGGAAACAGCCCAAGAAATAAAGCTTTTGACTGGACAAAGTGAGAACATTCTAAGCTTCGAGGATGACACCTCCCGACTGGCACGAGAGACAAACTTCTGAAGAGCAAGGAGGGACCCACAGCTACAAGAATCGAGAATCTTACAAGAATCTCATGCAAATAATCATGATTCGCTAGAGATTCAAAGTCTGTTAAGACATCTAGGAAGAACTTTCTGTATTCCTGATTTACGACTGCAGATTCACGACTGGCCATGAAGTCAACACTTCTTATATAGCTTCAGGGCCCTTAAACAGCGACTTATAACAAAACCAAAGCATTTTCTTTAGGTGTCCATCAATGGAAATATGTGTTTTAGGTATTGGCAGTTAAAAGGGGGTTTTTCGAAGAGAAAATTATCAAAATCGTTTGTGATGACTTTTAATTAATCCATACTGGATTGATTCAGCATGGATTCAAAGTTTAACGAGGAACTTGTCGAATTTAGCCTGTATTGCTCTTCTGCTGTTTGGTTTATTGAAGAGACGTGGTCACCCCTTGCAGGAAATTTTAAAATTACGCGTGCCACGCTTGCAAAGTAGGGTCACTCTCTTTCCACAAACACTCAATCTCGTTTTCTTCCACAATACCCTACAATGTAAATGACAGTCTCAAAACGTTCTCCGTGTAAAACATGTCCAATTTGTTTAAAACCCTTGATTGCCACTCATCCGCAAACACTCAACGAAAAATTAGGATTTTGTCTCGTGAAGGATTGAATGTCCCTAATGTCATCTGTATTATGAAGCCCATTGGTCACCTGTCACATGGCATTTCCAGTTTTTTATGTCTAACCAGCGTGTTTCTAGCACGGATCAGTTTCTCGCATATTTTACTGATGCACACGGATATCTGTACAGTTTCCATCTAATAATAGCCATGGGGTGTCTTGAGTCATGAGGTGACTAAATTTCAGTAGTTTGCACAAACAACGTTTACATAGAAAGGTCGGGCAAGCATTTAAGTGGCACGCATGGTGGAACTAGTGAGAGCCGCGGTGGCCTCATGGGGAAGACTTTAAAATGAATAAATCTCATGCCAATGTGGTAAGCTTTGATGAGAACGTGATTTATTCGTCGATCTTAATAAACTTATACGAGCGAAACGAACAATTTTTGATGAACGAAACAGCTATTGACACGGCACGAAAAATCGCCTTTACCGCGCGTCAAATGTGTTGTTAAAGGTTTTGTAAAGGTCGCCTTTGCACGCTTTTGACGATCTGTGACGCGAATCAAAGATCATCTGTGAATAAACCTTTACCACCAAATCAAAGGCGTGAAAGGCCGTTTTTACTCACCTTTGAACGCCTGTGTTTTTAGGGTTAAAGGTGATCCTTTGATACGCCTTTGCGCACTGTCAAAGGCGGGTCAAAAGTGTAATCAAATTTGTCTGCGATTCGAGTCCAAGGTTTGCTAAAGACGTGGTCGAAGATGCCTGTGACGCAGGCCAAAGGTTTGTCAAAGGTACTCTGCGCGTTCCGCGCTCGCGCGTCTCGCCCGAACTTCTCGCTCGCGCTCCTCTTTCGCGCTGCGCGACCGTTGATCACGTTTCGCGCGATCCACATCTTATACGCTTTTTTCTGCTTACTACACTAGCTTTGTAGCTCCGCATACGATAGATGCAATTAGATCCGTACTCTTGATTTATGTCTGACACGTTTTGAAGAATATATCAGCTTTAATAAGGTTATTTTGTACCAAACTATTGACAAATGTTAACGGAAAAGCGGCCCGGAAAGATCATTGCGCCTAATTTTAAGAAAATAAATATGTTCAACTTCATCTCAGTTTCAATTTTTTCCCCGTTTTTACCAAGAGTAAATACCTTCAAGTACCTTACATAAATGTTTTGGGCTTCAGGTTTCAAAAAGCCACGTTACAGGCTTGGTTTCAAACTACACGTAATGAGACTGATCATAAGGAAAACATTGTTCTGTCTATCGTGAAAACAACAGTCAACAAATCTTCCATGGTACAAAGTGCATTTATCTAACATTGAAGTACTACGGCTAAATTCTCAGTTCCTTAAATTTACTAGACCAGACTAGACAATAGGGAAGACAACCGCAAAATTTCGGGAAAGATATAGCAAACTTCGCACAAAAGTCAACTAGTGTATAAGCGTCCTTTCCAGATGGCACGTACAGTCCGTTGCATGGAACTCCTTATGTTTTGGCAGTTCTCCTTTTCTGCTTCTTGCACTTGCTCATTCTTGCATTATAAGTGGAATGGAATACAGTGTTTTGCACTTCTTTCTCATCAAAGTGGTTAAACTGCCTTGTTGGGGGTCAATGCCAACTAAATCCCCATTATTTCTAGGGAAGACACATTTTGACAAAGTCTAAGGCGTTGACGAAATTAATCAATGCATCTTCACTGGATAAGTCCATCCTGTCGACCACTGCTTGTCCGCATTGTCTAAACAGAAGCAAACAGACAAAAACGTTGGAAATGAATATTAAGGGTGAATCTTGGCATTCTATTCCTTAAAGTTTGCCTATAGTTTTTGCTAATATCACATTAATAAAACGTGACCAATCAGATCATTTCTCCTCCTTCGAATAGTTTGTGCTTCTGTCAATAATAGCCTTTTTTCTGTATTTCTCTCCACTCTACTCAGAGATTTGGTCACACAGGTGTGTCATTAAGAGCCAGTTTAACAAGCTAAATTCACCAGCTGAACAAGGGTTATCCCCAGCTAGAATTTCATAAGAGAACAAAGACTTGGGGTCATTTTAAAAGTGTACAGCTTGGCACAAATAAACAAAAAGCCTAGAGCCAGTTTATAAGTCCATCTGTCTGCCTGTCTCTTAAAGACATCTTACAGACCTCTTACAACAAAGATCTTTTATGGTTGCAGAATAGCAATCTAAAAATCAACAAATCTGACATAAACTGTGACAAGAAATGAGGAATACACACACCTTTGGGAATATTGCTATTCCTGTGTAATTTCCACAGATCTGTTCATGTTCAGTGGTGTAATCTTTTTCCTTATTTTCCTTGTAGATCATATGTGAAAAGGAGCATATAAACATATCAAAATAATTGCACATTTGATTAGTAAACAGTTAGCAACTACTTGTACACTTTTTTCCACTGAAAAAAATTCCTGAAATTAAATGATTTAACATGAGACATGCCTGCATGGAATCGCATGGCTCATTCATTGAAACAAAAATCCAGTCCAAGATGATGAATACAACCACTATGATTCCCAGTGCAGCCACATCTCATAGAGGGAAATGGCTATTATCCAGTCAAATTTGCTAACAAAATTTTAAATTGAGTAAAAGCAAATAAATGTCTTTGTCAATTTTCTTTTACTAAGTTATTATCAAATCCTCTACGCCTTAAATTTTCTACTGATCCCATCAATAGTTATGAATTAATCATATTATTAATTTTGCTTGGAAAAATTTGGTTTGAAAACCTGATGCCCAAACCAAAACAGTCGATATTGCAGACAACCACTCAAAATTTAGATTCAAAACTCAGCTTTTACCAGTCAAAAACCAACATTTCCTGAGACTGGTTTGCAACATTCTGCAACTTTGATTCATTTACCAAAACGATTCCCACCCCTTGCATGTTTTCAATAACATTTTAATTACTTAATTTTCATCCAGGTGAGCCAGTTGATGTATTTGTCCCTTAAGAAAGACAACATTTCCTTACTTGCCCTTAAATGAACCAAAAAGAAACAACTTTTTTTTTTCACAGAGTGAGACTGTAATAAAAATGATCAATTAAAATAACATTAATAAGCTATAGCCAGGTTTTCAAAATCTATTTATATCCTTTCTTTACTGGAAAAAGATATTAAAAGTTGTGGCTGAAGAAATTATAAGATGGTCTATGCTACAACATATAGAAATAACAAATGAATATTCCAGCCTTTTACTTACCAAAATGTTCTGATGTTTGCACACTTTGGAGCATTGCATGATTTAACTGCATCTGAGTTGACTATGAGCTGCAGAGTTGTATATTGTATCCTCTCCCAGAATTTATTCTGTTAATTTCTTCAGTTCTTCTAGAGTGGCTAGCTGAAGGATAAAAACAACATTCATAAGCAAATTTCCGCTAGTCACATATTTATTGGCATTTAATTGTCTACTGCTCAAAAGACCAAGACATGAAACTCTAAAACTACTGGTATTGTCCAGAGAGGTCGCATAATAATATTATTATGGGGTCAGCTTTTTAATTTGCAACTAATGGCAAGTTTGATTTTTATCAAACATTGTAACAATTTCACCTACTAACAGATAAGCTGGATTATGTGTACTAAAGGCATCCGTGGTCGAGTGTCAATTGATACCCTTGATCGATCCTCTAAATCGACTCTCTATCAACACCCGATCGATACTCAATCAACACTCCATTGACACCTCGGTTGACACTCAATCTACATTTCTATTACTCAGTTTTGCAAATGTCACAGGGTAGGTGCATTTGATCATCTGGTATGACACCATTCTTAGCCCAGGAGACAGTTCAAAATGTCAAATGCCTGGCAGGTTCGGGGTGGGACGGGGGGAATGGTTGGGCAGGAGATAGTGGAGTTCCAAATGACTGATCCATAAGCCTGATACAACAAATACAAAACATATTTTTACTACAATTGCTACTGATCTCGCTATCTCAGTGGTCAAAATTTGTTGTGGACTCACTCAGCTGCGCTTCATGAGTCCACAACATTTTGACCACTGTGATGGTGCGTATCATTGTCGATAAGAGTACAGACCACACTAAACCACATGCAATTTGTTAAATTCAACCCAGTGAAGTCATTTATCAACATTAATGAACAAACATCATCATAATTTCAACTGTGGCAACAAACAGAGCTTTTTTTCAATAGAATGGTAACTAGAGACAAAAGCAGAAACTTATCCATAGATTAAATTTTCAGAGTCAACAACTCTTTTAATGGTATAATGAATATGATAATTAAGTCAGGTCGTGATGGATTGCCATGCATGGCTGACTGAGTTTTTCCTTCAATGCAAATTTCCTTTATATTTACATGAGCTTTCTTTCAAGGGAATTGTTTAAGCTCAGAAATTACCAGAGGCATTGTGCACAACCATTTATACGTAAATAGAGTTAAGTTTAAGCTTAATTATTAAGTTACGTTTATTTCAAGCACTGATCATGCTAAAATCTATGCTATGACAGACACTTCAATTTAATACACAAGACTTGACTGAGTGAGAAAAAAAATTATCTTTGTCAACGTTTGTAAATAAGTATATGTGAATTGAAAATAAAGTTTGGTCTTTCTTAACGAAGAGCTTTGCCGATCAACTGTGATTCAGTCAAGTGCAATTAACCTTCGACCAAATTGTTTTCACTGCCGAGGATCTGCCTTGCCATAAATATACGCAATTCACAGCTCTTTATGTAGCCATTGCTGCGTTTAATTTATAATGGTAATTGAACTGAGTGGAGTGCAATTTGGTCTGAAATCATACGCGTGATTTCAAAATCGAACGAGCGCGCAGCGCGAGTTCGATTTGAAATCACGCGTATGATTTCAGACCAAAATTGCACTCCACTCAGTTCAATTACCACTTTATTAAATCCATTTTGAAATCGCACAGTTTAATAGCCCAGTACCAGTATTTATTGAACCAATAGCCGGTTTGTCAAAAAGCGGAACCGGAAACGCGTTTACATCTCATGTCAACGTCATGTGTCAAAAACTCATTCGAGCGTAACGAAGGAAAAACACATTCCATCTCAAGCGGTTAAAATTTGCTCAAGTCATTAGCAAAACAAAACAGTCCACTTGAAAGTTCAATCTTCGTCATCCGACTCAATGATGTAAGCCCTCCGTTTCTTCCGTGGTTCTGACTTCTCATTGACGTCTTTGGAGTAGAAATTGAACGTGCAACCCGTGTAACTCGCCGATGGAACGGGGCTGCCAGAAGAAGTGAAAGCTGCCATGCGGTACTGGAACTGCGAAGGAAAGCTTGGTGGAAATCCGGACCATCCAGTTGGCTGAAAATCAGGATTGAAACCCATCATTGCCTGATGTATTTGGCCTTGTTGTTGGTGAATAGGAGCCAGTGGTGCTCGTTGGCGCTGGACTGCAAGTGCTTGATTGGAGGTTTCATTTGCACTGGTTTGGTTGGAGACCTCGTTTGGACTTTTTTCGTTATGCCCTTCTTTATATCGGAATCCACTGATTATGTGAGACAGTTCTTTCCTTTGGTTCTCATTTATTTCATCGTAGTCGTCTAAGGAAGATTCACGAGCATGGCCTGTTATTTCGCAGATGACATTGCGTGGTTGACCAGAATTCTTCAGTTTTGACACCAATGTTTTCCTCATGCTGTGGTTCGTCAACTTCTTATTTGTCTTGAGACAGGAGGCCATGGATTTCATGATATTGCCGATGGTGTTTTGTCCCATTCGAATTTTGGTGTACCAGACATCTGGTGACTGAGGACGATTTATGATGCTCAGATAGAGAGGCCCTGTGTCCTTCATTCCCTCGGGTCGCTTAGACAACCAAAGCTTCAAGAGCCGCACTGGATCGGTTTTCCCGCCGTCGGTGCTGTACATAACCCGTGGTGTAGTTCTTCGCCTGATTGACAGACCACCGCTTCGTGTTTTGGTTGGACCTTCGCAGAACTCTACGATTTCAGTGCCATCTTCTTGCTGTCTTATCACAAGGTCCTCCACGTACGCGTCGTAGTCTTCCTGGCGACCGCGTAAGCCAAGTTGTTCAGTCAAGTTTTTAAAGTTCACATTGGTCAGTACCTTTCCATTGAAATCCCCCAGCTGACCTTTCTCCCACAGGGCAGATTCCTCGTCTGGTGTTAGTGGCTGGGCTTTGTTTGGTCTCTTACCCTTTCCTTGCTGGCGCAGAGAAAGTGCCTTCGCGTTGAGGACTTCTTGTGAGTTATGGAACTCTCTCGATCGCACGATACTCAGTGGATAGTTTTTGTCCTTTAGATGACGTTCAATCGCACTTTGCATGATTTTCAGTGATTCTGGCTCGTAATCATCTCCGTCCCTTTTTTTCGCTTCGGCGTAGAACTTCGTCAGGACCTTGTCTAATTCTTCCGGCGACATTGTTTCGATGCTGACATTTTCAAGATGGCGGGACTTTGCCCAGCTTTGGAACACGTTCATCCACTGTTTTGTAGAGCGGGACGTATTTTTATTCACTGCAACAGACTTCAGCTCTTGTATTTCATCGCTTGACACTACAGGAAACCTCGAGACGTCTACTTCATTGGTTGTCTCTGGATTTGTTGCTGTGTTTTCTTCGTTTGTTTCTGTTTTCCTGGACTCGGGATCACACGGAGCTTCTTCAGCAGATGGTGAAGAAATATCGCCAAAATAATCGTCACAAACTATACTGAAAGTTGGAAACGACTCCCGGAAAAGTTGATTTTCAGCCTGGAGGAGCTGTTCATCATCATTTAGATACTGTAAGTAATTAAATTCATCCATTTTTCAAACTTTACGAAATTTTGGCAGCAAAAGTTGCCAAATTTGCCAAACAATGGCTTTTTTTTGTCTTTCATTTTCCTGCAATGTGATTGGTTAATTTAAAAAAGCCTTGAAAAGTGATTGGTTGTTTTGTTTTAGTGTCCCATTCTCATTGGCTGAGAAAAAGATGCGATTTGGAGTAAAAAATAGTGCGATTCGTGAATAAATCGCACCATTGAGAGCCAATCAGATTGCAAGGATAGCCAGTGATTTCAAAATGGATTTAATAAACTTTTTAAACTCCGTTATTCTCTGAACATTGAAAACAAATGAACGAAATTCAGGGACTTACCTTTTCCTGGTCCAAAACACAACGAAAATTTCACCAAAGCCGCCATAATGAAGCCAAATGAAGAAAAATGTCTGCTTTCCTCACAGCCGACTTCGTTGACCTTTATTCCGATTGGCCAGAAAAATGCGGGAAGCCGCTGGCAGCCGCGTTTTCCCGCTGTTTTCGAGTTGTTTCCTTGTGCCACCTCCAGGTCAAGTGAAAACTTTTTTATTAAAAAAATACACATTGACAAAAAAGCAAACTTTCATTTTATCGTTAAAACAGCAAAAAATACGAAAACGCAGGTTATTAGGGCGTTATGAAAAGCGGAGTCGCAAGATATGGCCATATTTGACCTCGCCTTTGACATGACATGACGTAGGATCAAAGTTGTACAAAGCCATGCCGCCTTTGAACGCCTTTGACATAAGAGATCAAAGGTATGCAAAGCCGTGGTGTCTTTGAACGCCTTTAACGCGCGTCAAAACTGTAGTCAAAGTTATTGACATGTTTGACCTCGCCTTTGGCAGGGATCAAATGTATGGCAAATCCATAAGATATTTGATTCCCCCTTTTAAGTGGGTCAAAGGTGGAGTCAAAGTTAAGATCAAATTTGCCCTCCTCTTTGTCATAGATCAAATGTATCGGCAAAGCCATGACATTTTTGACACACATTTGACGCGCGTCAAAGTTTGGATCAAAGCTATGATCATATTTGACTTCGACTTTGATCAGGATCAAATTTAGAGTAAATCCAATTTTTCGTGCCGTGTGAAAACAGGACAAACATCGGCACCATTATATAATATTGTAATTTCATTTTAAAATTTAGCAACATCTAAATCTGAAGTTGGCGGGTCTGGCCAGCCGAAATATTGTTTTAAATATGCTACGTTGTGTCAGCCTTGCAGTAGTCTTTGACTTATTATCGTTTTACCTTTCAAGTTTGGCTGATTAGATCTCCTGTGAGATCTAACGTTCAATAAAGCAGGATTTTCGTTCACGGCTTTGCAGTTTATAGCACGTCAGTTTTTTTTCTGTGTTGAGTTGTCTACGTTCAACCGTCATCGAGTTAAGTTTAGATTAAAGTGGTGTTCTCTATACTTGTCTTGCGACGGTTTATTTTAGTACATTGATCTGATCTGTGAGTGGGATGTCAAATGCACATAAACTTGGAAAGAGATTCCCAAATACTTGATTTTAATGAGCTTAAATGATTTTTACCCTGTCTTTTGTTTACATTTTTGCTTCCTGATTGAAAAGATAACAAGGGGAAACAAACCCCCTGTGAGCTTGTTGGAACACCTATTTATGGGTTGACAGATTTTTTGGATCAACACTGAAATGCTTGCAAAAGAGGGTACTTATTTTGATGTATTTTACGTGCAATATATAAAGAGACAAGCGGTTCCAAATTGGAAAAGAAGTGCTGTCTCATAAGAAACCTTACCTATAGCCTTGAATGAGCTGCAATGAGAAAGGTCTGTAAGCTCGTGCGAAAAGAAAAAAAAGTTCTTGAATACATGCTAATTTTCCAAGCAGGCAGACAAACATCAACATCAAGATCTGGGTGGGGGGAGTACTCTATAGTTTTTTGGGCAGGAGGGTCCTCTGTGACCCAACAACCCTTTACCAGTCCATGTTCAGTTGCTATGTTACTACCCTAGCTATTGTGGACGTATGTGTTTGTAATACCGGTATGTGTACATGTGCAACAAAAGCCAACAAAAACGCCTACACTTTGTAAGGTAAGTGCGACCTTGCGTGGTACGAACACGGCTTGTTTTAACAGCCTTTAATAATGCACGAAGTGTGTACCAGGCTTCAGATAATTGGCGAAACACTGACCTTAACGTTTATTTGTATTGGCCAGATTTTTTAGCCCTACCACTTTAAAATGGTCTCCGCGGCCCCTGTCCTTATGACCGAGGAGAGGAAAACCATCTCTAATTTCAGTGGATAAAGCCTGGTTCACAATTGTGAGATAAGCAGTGAATAAGCATAAGCGGCAGCACAAGAAAATGGAAAATGCTTCTTTGCCTTGTGCTTATGCTTGATCTTATTGCAATAGTGTTGTGCTTATCTCACAAGTGTGTGCCAGGCTTTAGGGTCCCGATATATCTGGAACCGACTATCAATTACATGTACCGCCGCAAATCCTTTATCAATATTCAATATGGTCTAGATATGTCTATATTCAAGAACTTAAAGAGGCCAAATTAACACAACCGAACGTACTGTAAATCTTTTTCGACAGTGTCTACACTACTTCGAGATCAGACACAAATAACCTCAAGTACTTTTAACACACAAATAACAACAAATAATAACAATTATAATCCATCAAATATTTTCGCTCGCGCGCAATTGGTCTAAACACGTCACGTGACCGAATATTCCTCAGCTGAAAATGGGGAATATCCGAGAATATTCCACAATTTTCACTAAAACTGCGCGTGTTGCGGAAAAGATTTGAAGGATAATAAACGCAATAGCCTCCATTTTAAGCGAAAATATCCTCGGATAGTTGCCCTTGGACATTATCTGTTCCTCGAAGCTCACAGTTTTCCTTGAGCTAAGCTCTCGGAAAACTGTTCGCCTCTCGGAACAGATAATGTCCGCGGACAAATATCCTAGGATATTTTCGCGCCAAACGGAAGCCATTGTTTAAATACTTTTAACATTATTTTGTGAGTGGTCGAGTTCTCGTGCCTATGGTTTCCTTTTACTTCCCTTCTTCTTTACGTCGTTTGTTCTCAGCACACGAAGCAGGGGGCAACTGATATATCTTCGTACTCATCGTAACAACTCTCATGAGTTTGGCAATGAAACTCGGCCCGAGGTTGGCTTCACATACCCTTCGTAAGTAGCCTGAAAATTTACATTTAATGGCTGGTAATGGACTCCATGATCGATCTCCTGGTAAGTGTCCTCCTGTTGTGGACCAACGTTATCATAATGAGTTACCAGGCCAGAACGTACGACATCAACAGCTTCATAAGTAGACTGCCCTTCAGTTTCTAACTCGTTAAGAGTAGTGTTGTAGTAACTTGGTTCTGTGGATGGTTTACTATAAGGAGACAGCTCTAAGATTTCTTGCGTGGAACCTTGTTGAGGATTCCTTGAAACTGACTTTGTCTCTGCTAGAATATGAAAGAACCAGAAAAAAAAAAAGAGCAGCGTGTTTTTCTATGCTGCATTTTATTTCGTTTTGAATTATCATTGGTAGTAATTGTTTTACTCGTACGTCCTTCCTTCCTTCCTTCCTTCCTTCCTTCCTTCCTTCCTTCCTTCCTTCCTTCCTGCCTGCCTGCCCTCCCGCCTGCCTGCCTGCCTGCCTGCCTATCTACCTGCCTGCCTGCCTACCTGCCTGTCTGTCTTCCCTCCCTCCTTCCTTCCCTATGGCACTCTTGCTCTACTATTATCCTTCCCTCCTTCCCTCTCTCCCCCTACATGCATACTTCCCTTCCCTTCTTCCCTTCCCTCTTTGCCTGTCTGTCTGCCTTCCTTCCCTTATGATATTCAGTAGGTGAAACAAGGAAGCTAATCTACCAAATACCATATCAGAACTATCTGTAGTCGAAACCCTATCAAGTGGCCACCTGTTAAACGTCAACCCCTATATGATACGCGGCCAGTAATCAAAGTACCGACGAGAGTTTCCCGAAGGTTGCCGTTTAATAGGGGTTGAACTGTATACAGATATAAAAGTTAAAACTCACCATTAGGATGCAACCGACGCCACATTACAATCCCACCGGCCAAGATCACAAGAACAAGTAAACCAACTACTATTGACAATATCAAAGTTGTTGTCGGGATCCCATCATCTTTGGTGGTAAACGTAATGAATCCCTCATTTTCATAATCACCATCTTCGTCAAAAGACCGTTGAAAAACCGCGTATCTTGTGCCTTCTTCAAGCTTTCCGTTTTGATACTTTATGAAAGCTGAAAGAAAAGGCGGAGAGGCACCTCGGGATTAAATCAATTCTGTGCGTGCTCGTATGAGTACTGGCAAAATGAAGTATTCGGAGAGAAATGAAGCCCTCCCAAGTCTGGCAAAACTGTATCTTGACTTTTATATATTAAAGGGACCCTCCAGGTGCTGGTGGAAGAAACAGAAATGATGGCATTGAAGTCGCAACAACACAAGACAAACAACAACAACAACAACAACAACAACAACAAAAACAACAAAACAAGCAAGCCAGCAAACAAACGGTTTTAGTCTTTACTGTTTAAGTCCAAATTATTAAACTAATCTATTATACATTATTTTATATTTTAAGCAGGGATTGTCCAAACTTAGGCCACAGTGGCGTCATACATTCTCAAAGTTCACTATGGTTTTCAAAATGTTTCAAAAATGTTATTCCAAAGGATGCATAAACTTTGAAGATTTAGGAAGAAATTTTTATATATTTGGAGTCTATTAACAAAATCTCTATTTATGTTCTCTAAGGGGACACGTGCTTGTTGCTCGTGTGAAAGATTATTTTGATAAGGGTGTGGTACTTTGTTACTTTGCAATAAACGTATATTATGCCAATTACGATCTCTGATAACTCTGTTCAATTTAAACCCAAAGCAGATCATTTATGAAAACCTGTGGTTCTAGGCTTTCATTTTATTTTTTCCCAATAAAACTTGTTTCAATTGTGTTTTTTTTTTTTGGTTTTTGACTTACCGTTGGTGGTCAAAATTTCAAATTTTAACCATCATGCTCTCAAGTCAATACATAGGTCTATAAAAACTTGTTTCAATTTTCAGTTTTTTTGGTTTTTGACTTAAACTTTGGGGGTCAATATTTCAAATATTAGCCAGCATGCTTCCAAGTCAATATATACGTTCTTATAAATGGATGTAGACCGTCCTTATTTCTAGAACGCCATTAGGTGTAAACTGACTCACATGTTGTTTCTCTGCGCTTTCTCTTAGCTTCAGTAACACCATCTCGGGAATAATACTTCCGGTCACCAACAGGAAATGATGTCCTTGACTGATCGTTGGCGAACTCAGCCGTAATATAAGGTTCTCCTTTCACTTGGTTATCGTAGTTTCGCATGACTTTAATGTATTGTGTGTCCGATGATTTTCCTAGGTTCTGTCCGTCAGTTAAGGGTGTGACGATCATTTGATAAAAGCTGTAAAAGAGTGTAGTAAGTTGTTTTCACATAAGGTGGCTGGCAATAGTATACCGCATTTTGTAGCAGTCATACTTTGATGGATTGTCACTACCGCTGTTTTTGTTTCTTTGCTTGTTTTGTTAATAAATAACAACATTTACTTACATCGAAGTACAATACATTACATTACTAAAAGGCTTCTACAGGACTACTTAGCATAAATGTATCCAGTAAGCTATGAAGATAAAAAGGTCATTACTACGAATCTCAGCTAAATTATTAATATATTCCCTGGCATATATGGCTTCCTTTTAAAACGTATATATTGAAATTGTTTTAATTTTATTTTTATGTATTTATTTATTTATTTATTTATTTTTTGAGGTTTAAGACTCAAAAGGTACTAAAGAAGATAGAAAGCTATGAATTCTGTCTATTTTTGGGAGTACTTCCTTTGTTTTGTAGGACCATATGTAATATCGTGCAAATTACCAGCACTGTTATCAGGTTTCTACAAAATTGATGCTGAAAACGATTTGGTCATTTACTTGACTTAGCAGGTTACTATAGCTACAGTACAATCAGCCACACCGTTGATTTTGGATTTAGGTGCTAGAAACTCAATAACGAGTTCCGTGACCGCCACTGACCTGACAGGTTTGCCATTACTCAACTCTTTCTTAGTTTTAAAGGGGAGAGGCACTTTTGTTGTTCCAATGTTGCTATCGGGAAGCGTCGGAGCGGTCGATGGGTCTGAAAAACAACATATTGATATAGGTATAGGTATATTAAATGATTAAAACGTTAACATACTATCTGGCAAGGTATAATTTCGGCAGGAACTTACGTTTGGAAGTCGATCGTTTTTCTAAGCCAACATACAACGTACATTGACGAAGGGTGAGAGATTTAATCCCCCATACGGGCCATACTCCTCTAAAGTAATTTTTAGACATAGTACCCAACTCTACCGTGGATAATACTCCCACGGGTGTTTCTTCTATCATTTCGTTTGAACAGTCCACCTTCAGTTAATTACTGCCATTTAGATGTTTCGCTCAGTTTCAAAATAATATTGTTCATTTGCTTTTACTGCTTTACTATACAGCTGAATTTCTCGTAATTGCTATTTGCCGTGTTTATGAAAAGCATATATATCTTTACCTTCAGTAGTCGCACTTTTAGGATCACTTTTTGGACCTGCACCCTTCACAGTCTCAGCCCTAACTCGAAATGAATATGTTGTAGACTGACTAAGACCATTTGCGACCGCTTTCAGAAGCGATGCAGGTACTTCCTTTTCGCCCGTCCCTCTCTCAGCTGTGTAGAATATGACGTACTTTGTAATGATACCGTGTGTAAACTCTTTAGGAACCGGCTGCCATTCCACCTCGACACTAGTACTGTTCAGTACCTTTACAGAAGTAAGTACAGGAGCCCTCGAAGGTACTGCAACATACAGCAATTTGAGCTTTTGTAAACTGAGTGCAAGTAGGTTTAATACCAGTTGCTATATTGAGATAAACTACTACTAGTGCCGACGGTATTTCAGGGAAAGGAACTGTCTATGTACATATTTTATGGTATACCATTCCACTTAAGATTTTGTTTTTCTTTAAAAGTTTTGATAATGATCAAAAAGCGACTTTTCCTGTAAGATAGTTTTCTTCTGTTCAAGACTGTGTGTCCGTCCTGATGGCCGCTAAGTTTTCACACAGGCTACTACCCTTACCTGTTATCGACTTGTATATTGTTTGTTTTCAGTGGCGACAATGATTTGCACATGAATATAACCTTATAGCCAACTTTTCTGCATGCTCTTCACCTTAGTTGAGGGCATGAGTTGAAAACCAACCGAGTCTCCCTACCTCTGCACCAAAAATTTAATGTTGTTTTCCTCGTACTTACCGTCTTGGTCCGTCCATACAGTGATGGGATTGCTGCGTGGTCCATCACCTTTCAAAGTTGCAGCTAACAACTGGATGCTGTATACCGTATACTTTATAAGTTTTGTTAACTCAATTCGACGGGAGGGTGAATCAACCCGTTCCATCGTCTCTGCATCTCCCTCGGACTCCTTGTAAATGACAAGGTATCTAAGGATTTTACCGTGCTGTTTATCTGCTGGCACTTCACCCCACGTGACTGAGATACTATTTGAGCTGGTGTTGTGTCCTCTCACATTCTCAGGAGCAGCACCAGGTACTGAACAAAGAATAATGGTATTGATAGTAATGGTATCGCAGCTATTAAACGGATATATACAGATAACGTTTAAGAGAGCCCGGATCTCTACCGCGAGGGAATGGACAATGACGATCAGAAACAAATTAACAGATAGAAATCAAATTACAAGCGGTTTGTTACCCTCTTCATTCTTGTCCAGGGTTTTTTCCTGTAACTATCTCAACTCCTTAAAAGTTTTCCAGCGTTTCGTGTTTTCAACCCATAATAGATCTTACTATATAGCGTCTCTAGCCTTTATTTGTTACACCTTTTCTGAACACCTTTACTTGTATGATTATTCCCAAATAATGCGAGGAAATCTGAACGCTAACTCACCATCCTGGTTTGTAACGAAAAATTCGGGATCGCTGTAGTGTCCATCTCCCTTGTCGGTAGACGCCAAAACTCTGACGCTGTAGTTCATATTCTTTATCAGCCCAGTTAGATTCACCTCACGTGTAGGAACATAGACTGTTGTGTTTTCAACGAGTAAAGAACTGATCGCCTGGTAGCTCACGGTATAACTACGAATGATACCGTTCTTGTCCGCAGCTGGAACTTCATTCCACCTCACTAAAAGTGAAGTGGAAGTTGTGTCGTTTAATCTTAAATCCTGGGGGGGGGGGGGGGGGGGGAGCGCCAGGTACTGCAAGGAATATAAATTGTGTTAAATTTTCATCCGCTAACATGGCGTCAACTCTTTCAGCCAACTTCACCATGTACATCGTGTACATCAAGCAAACTAAACAATTTTTCTAATTCTGAATAACAAATGCTACTGTAATGACTTTGGTTAGCCTCCAAGTAGTTGATTTTATCCTAAGACTCATGGCAATGCTATTATTACTAATAGGGTGCTTCTTAATCCTAAACAACGTTGCATTTAGGAAGGGGTTGACAAGCTTTACCTGACTCCTCTCGCTAATGCATGAAATTGCCTATTTTGCGACAATCTTGTTAATTTTTCAATGAGCATAATTTCCGTATTATTTTAAATAGCAGTATAAATCTACTAGCGTTCCATCACGAATGCCGTTCTCTTATTTGACTGCACTACACGTTGTCTATTCTGTTACAGATTAGTGAGTAACCTAGAAGTGTGCGGTTGATAACAAATAGCGGCCGCTTCTTTGCATTTCCAAAGTGTCTGCGAAGAGGATTTAGATGATATTTTGAAAAACAAGTAGACTTCTAGTAAAACAAAACTAATCGCTTTCGATTTTTATTGCGTGATAGTCGACGAGGCCGGGCCTAGCCCGAGTCAACCATCAACCGAAAATAAACTTGAAGCAGCTTGGATGCTGACCAACGTTCGAATATAAAATGTACCCATCATCAGGGATGGCGTAGTGGTCAAAGAACTCGCTTCCCACCAATGTGGCCTAAGTTCAGACACGGCGACATATGCGGGTTGGGTTTGCTGTTCGTTCTGGTCCTGGTTCCAAAGGATTTTCTCCGGCTTTTGCGGTTTTTCTTTCCCTACAAAAACCAACATTTCTAAATTCCAAAGGGCAACAGGTTTGTTAGTCTTTCGACTGTTATGTTCTTTCCTCGCTAGAAACAATCTGACTAACTTATTTCGTAAAGCATGGTTAGTTCTTGGTTATTTAAACTGTACTTATCGCTCAGCTAGTCAGTCGGGAAAAAATACTTACTATCCTGGTCTGTTCTAACAACAATGGCGTCACTGGCTGGTCCATTTCCTTTTACAGTAGATGCAAACACTGTGATATTGTAGTTGACGTACTCCTTTAACTCTGTCAAATTCTTTTGACGATGACTGGCACCAACCAAAACATTTCCATTGTCATTCTCTGTTTGTGACTGGTAAGTAATGGTGTAACCCATGATGATACCATTCTGTTTATCAGCTGGAACTTCGTCCCACGTGACTAAGATGCTTGTTGAACTGTTTTTCCGGCCTGTTACATTTTGTGGAGCACCATCAGGTTCTGATAAAAAAACAAAAAAAAAAAAACAGAGCATGTTTAGTTTGCAATAAGAGTGATTTGGATGAAACAAATAAATCGTGAAGAAAAAGAAGACCGATGTCTAAGTTAACTTCTAACAGTGCGCTCCTTTTGTCCTCTAAGTGCTCCCTCGGAATGTGAGGTTGGCTAAAAAATTGGCTAAAAAGCCGCTGGCTTGGCTTTCCATCATGCACTTAATTTGAATTTAGCAAGATAAATTCCTTCACCTATCTGTTCAAACGGCAGCCCGGAACCATGTCACCGAAAATCAGGTAGAAATGAAATTAGAAGACTACCATCTAAGAAGGCTGCGGGAAAGGACAATCTTAGAAGACAGTCTTCCTACTACACTATCAACAGTTACCCACATTGTGAGCAATTCCTTTGTCACGAATACGATCGCACGTGCAACAGGTTTGTTAGTCTTACGACTGTTATGTTCTTCCCTAGTTGAACATATTAATTTATTTATTTACCATCCTGTTCTGTTCTAACAACAATAGCAGGGTCATTGGCTGGTCCATTTCCTTTTACAGTAGATGCAAACACTGTGATATTGTAGTTGACCGACTCCTTTAGTTCTGTCAAATTCTTTTGACGATCATTGGCACCAACCAAAACACTTCCATTGTGATTCTCTGTTTGTGAGTGGTAAGTAATAGTGTAACCCGTGATGATACCATTCTGTTTATCAGCTGCAACTTCATCCCACGTGACTAAGATGCTTGTTGAGCTGCTGTTCTGTCCTCTCACATTTTGTGGGGCGCCATCGGGTTCTGATATAGAAATTCGGAATCCATTTATTTTGCAATGAGTGTAAGTTTAATTGACAACAATGCAGTGTAATTGTTTACTAAGTGCGCCCTCAGAATACCATGTGTAATGCATTGCGTGACTTCAGTTGTATATGTTGTGGTCAGCCTTTAAGTTCTACTTCAGTTCAGTAATCACGTTTTTACACCAATCTAAGGGACCGTTTTATCATCCATGAAGTGAATCCGTTCATGATAAAAACGTGAACTGATGTTTGTGAGCAATGCTCTCCATCGTACATTTTACCCTAGTACATACTTCGCAGACAATAATGACTTTGGAACCACTGCTCAATAATATGCGGAATTAACCAATCAGGATGGAGCTTTAACTTACACAGCCGTACACAAATTCGAAATTAGCCAATCAGAAGCCGTGTCTACTGTCCTGATATCGTGTGATATCAAATCACTGACCTGATTTGACTACCCCGACATGGTCACTTGGACCTGATTTCGTATGTTTTTGTAATTCGGCTATTAAGGCATGGCCCGCCTAGCTTAGCCTTTGCTAGTTGCGGGCATGTCCTTTTTTTGTAACATATAATTTGAAAATAATTAAGTGTATAGAGTGTAATTTGGGTACGGTAAAATACCTAATAGATTTCAGTTGCATATCAGGCTCGTTTTGTCTCACCATGGTTACTTTAGCTCAACCAAACCCGCCTGAAGGTTCGCCAAAGCGTCACAAAAAGGTACGATTAGGTGAATATCGCGTCGCTGACCTTCCAATCTACTATATCATAAACTGCGCGAAGAAACACTGCACATCCATAACTGGATTTTCCAACACTAAATATTTCAAAGTATATAACAAATTGAAGTAGCGTAATTTGTTTCATGTTTAAATTTATAAAATTACTGAGATACTACGCGCGCTCCAATTGGTCGATGGATGTGTCTAGATGAGAGTCTGTAAACACGGTTGTAACGATTTAGATTCGCGCGTATTTTTGAAAAGTATTTTATACCAGCGCGAGAGAACTTAAATCCGCGTTTCCAGAGGCTCATCTAAACACTTAGGGGATTAGGAGAATTCTCGAAAGCTATGCAAACCCGCGACTGCGTCCCGGGTTTGCATAACTGCCTCGAATTTTCCAAATCCCCCTCGCGTTTAGATGAGGTTGGGCGAAAACGTAACCTAATTTTCACACTAGGAAGGATCTTCTTGCACTCGCGATTGTCTCTTCAAATCCGATCAAACCAGTCCCGTTCCTAGAATCTTTGTTTCCTACTGTGCAAACTTTAGAAACGAGCGACTCCCGGGATTCCGTTGCAGGTTCGATTTTGATTGGTTTCAAATCAATGAAAATGACCTGAAGTACACGTTTGCCATCTAGCCAAGCCCAGTTCAGCCACAAGTCCGATATATCAATAAAAAAATAACGGGACAAGTATTCTTGAATATTTCATTTTACAAAGTGAAGGAATCAATCCCAAATAACACTCACAGACAAAATAACTTACCATCCTGGTCTGTTCTAACTACAATAACAGGATCATTGGCTGGTCCATTTCCCCTTTTACAGTAGATGCAAACACTGTGATATTGTAGTTGACGTACTCCTTTAGTTCTGTCAAATTCTTTTGACGATCATTGGCACCAACCAAAACACTTCCATTGTGATTCTCTGTTTGTGAGTGGTAAGTAATAGTGTAACCCGTGATGATACCATTCTGTTTATCAGCTGGAACTTCGTCCCACGTGACTAAGATGCTTGTTGAACTGCTGTTCAGGCCTGTTACATTTTGTGGAGCACCATCAGGTTCTGATAAAAAAAAAAGAAAAAAAAAAAAAAAGAAAATAAAAAAAAAAAAACAGAGCATGTTTAGTTTGCAATAAGAGTGATTTGGATGAAACAAATAAATCGTGAAGAAAAGAAGACCGATGTTTAAGTTAACTTCTAACAGTGCGCTCCTTTTGTCCTCTAAGTGCTCCCTCGGAATGTGAGGTTGGCTAAAAAATTGGCCAAAAAGCCGCTGGCTTGGCTTTCCATCATGCACTTAATTTGAATTTAGCAAGATAAATTCCTTCACCTATCTGTTCAAACGGCAGCCCGGAACCATGTCACCGAAAATCAGGTAGAAATGAAATTAGAAGACTACCATCTAAGGGACCGTTCATTTTTTATGAGGGAGTGGGGGCTGGTGGGATTTGGGAAGCACCATTTAAAAATCGCATGACCCCCCCTCAGCTTACCAATTTTTTCACATGGCCCCCCCTTATAGCGGTCATTTTTTTGGGATGACCCCCCCCAAAAAAAAATTGAACAAACAATATTTAGATTTCAACTTTTTTAATATTTCTCTATTATCCCCCTACTTCACGTTATCGTGCTCACTATGAAGACAATATTTACAATCCCTATACTACAGAGAGCTGTTGTTTAAAAAACAAATCAAAAGAAAGAGAAGTCAATTTCGGATCTCCTAGTTAGGGCTTGCCCTGAGCGTGTGGCATTTGGCCTCTCATTGGTATCTTTCTCATCTGAATTGATGGATGCAAGAATGACGTCACCTGAGTCATCTTCTCCCCCAGAGTCAATGGTATCACTGTCATACTCATCATTGTCACTTTCATCCGTTTCACTGCTGTCAGCACTTGCCCTGTTGTCATTTTGTATCAATGTCCTGGCATTTCTCAGTGTTGGTTGGCTAGCTCTGAGAGGACTCTTCTGCAGCAAGCATGAATGTCTTACAATTGCCTTTCTCACTCTTGCTGCTTTTCAAATGTTGCTTCAGCCCGAGGTGGTTGAAGTACTTGTTTAGTTCTGGAACACGTAGCTTTTTAAGCTTGGTTACATCTTCGCACAACTCAGTCTAAGGATAATCCTCCTATGATTTATCTTTTGCGTCCCTACTTAACTTTGCCTTTTCTTCTGCTCTCTTTTTCCTTTTAAATTCCAGCACTTCAAGATACTGAAAATAATCCACCAGAAACTTTGATTTGACAATAAACTTGCCTGCAAATAGAGCAACGCTCTCTGGGTCAGATAAAACCAGCCTGCCACTTCCATGCTCTTTCTTCGCTTGGACCCTTGGCTGCCAGCCATCTGGATCACGCCCTTCTTTTGGGGTCTTCTGGTAGGAGAGGTAGTGGTATTCCGGTAGGCAGGAATGGTCAGGAACTGGTTTAGGGTATATTTCTATGGGTGGTCCAGTCCATTTACAACAAAAAGAACAAATTTCTCTTACCTTTTCTCGGCAGGACAACTTTAGAAACTCCCTGTAGTTCTCCCCCTCCTCATAGTGCTCATTCATAAACTTCTCAATCTTACGGGAGTAACAGTGGCCTAGGACAGAGTCTTTCCTTGCTCCTGCATTGTGATACTGAACCAAGTACGACGTGTTGTGAAAAAACTGGAAATCTGTGGATGTGGTGTGTGAAACACATTGTTACATTTAACTTACAGATGTCTTTATTTGGAAGGTTTTTACCTCTACTCTAGTGATAGGCATTTGTGACCCCTGTTGGAACAAATGGCATTCTAAAGGAATTTTGCAAAGCCACGAGAAACGATCGTTAAAACAGAAAGCTGTTGAAGTACAAGAAGATGAGCCGGTAAGTGTTAATTTTTGGTCAGTGTTCCTATTTTTATCTGGACATTAAAAACGCATGTATGCTTCACTTTTATAATGAGAAACTTCTGTATTTTCCTATTGTGAAGATAGCACCTAAAACTGTTTGAACATTTTTACAATAGTATGTGTCTTTTAATATATCGTTTGACTCAGGTCTACATTTCACTACACGAATACAACATCAAACGGTTACACGAACCATGATCATTCAATAATATCAGTTCAATATAATAAATAAAAAAAATCGTCTTTCCTTTTCTGGTAGGTCACTAGTTCCTCCTCTGCTGATGATACAACCATACCTCAGGGTCTCCGGAAAACAAGCCTTGGCTGTATTGTTAATCCAATCGGGAAAAGAGCGCATTACTACATGAGCATCATGAAAGAGGCTCATTCCAAAATACGCAATAATGGCGAAAGCGACGAGTCGTTTAAGAAAAGGTTTACAGCTGAACGATCCAGGCAGTTTGACATCTTACAAGCAAAAGAAGCAATCTTTCTAAGTGCGGATGGCTGTTCAGAAAGGGCGAGTGAGTTTTCCATGCCAGGGTACCAGTTGAAGCCCAGTGATGGAAGAAAACTGAACTTCTCCATCAAAGAGCACAGAGCAATGGTGGAAAAGTTGAATGTCATATTGAAAGATGTAAAGGAACACGATTCCACACTCTTTCAGTCCAATGGGCTTGCGAAGAATTTGCCCACAGTTTTAATGTAAAACAGATCAAATGTATAGAAGCTAAGTTTACGACGGTCACGCAGGACATGGAAGCACTAGAAAATAAGAAGAGCAATTATAACAGCATATTCAAGAGCATACTCAAACAGCACATCAACAAAAGGAGAAGGAAAAAAGAAAACCGCAGAAAGTCAAATGAAAGAAAGAGGAAGCGGACTGAAAACAACGTCCAACGAGTTTATGGAATCTGTGTTGGAAACCCGCTAGGAAATGATCTTCCACAATGCCTTGTGTACCCTCCTAGAACGGTCGTCCCGGAAGAGTGTATTAAAGTTGAGGATGTTGCCACGTCGTTATTTAGAAGAGATGGGCCATGCATCGCACAGCTCTTGGAAGGGAATTATTTTACCAATGTTGCAAGAAGCAGAATCACCACAAACCTTGAGCAGGAAGTCAGAGATTATGTTTACACCCTCATGTACCCTGAAGAGTACACTCTGACGGAAAGCATTGCTACTTCTTGCAGCATTGGTGAAAGAGACTCCCATAGCAGCACAAGCGGCGACGAAGAACTCGAAGACAGCGAAGATGAAGATGAGTGCCAGTGAAAGTTGCATTCGAAAATAACAGTGTTAAATACTTCTTTTCAGTAGCTACAAATGCTTTTTGTCGCCAAACGTTTTTTATAAAGGAGAAGGAAAGTTTGTAATAAATTTGTATCCTGCCTTCTGTTTATTCTATAGCAATTTTTTTGATATCCAAACATGATGCCATTTTAAAGTTTTACTAAAATATTTCACTTGACCCCCCCTTTTTCCCTTATTTTTTTGGGATGGCCCCCCCTCGAAAGCTATTTTTTTTCGCATGCCCCCCCCCCAAATCCCACCAGCCCCCCCCCCCCTACCTTATAAAAAATGAACGGTCCCTAAGAAGGCTGCGGGAAAGGACAATCTTAGAAGACAGTCTTCCTACTACACTATCAACAGTTACCCACATTGTGAGCAATTCCTTTGTCACGAATACGATCGCACGTGCTAGTTAAACATATTAATTTATTTATTTCGTAAAAAAATTCAGTTCCTGGTTATTAGCTGTACGTACCGTGCAGGCAAGAAGAATTACTTACCATCCTGGTCTGTTCTAACAACAATAACAGGGTCATTGGCTGGTCCATTTCCTTTTACAGTAGATGCAAACACTGTGATATTGTAGTTGACGTACTCCTTTAGTTCTGTCAAATTCTTTTGACGATCATTGGCACCAACCAAAACACTTCCATTGTGATTCTCTGTTTGTGAGTGGTAAGTAATAGTGTAACCCGTGATGATACCATTCTGTTTATCAGCTGCAACTTCATCCCACGTGACTAAGATGCTTGTTGAGCTGCTGTTCTGTCCTCTCACATTTTGTGGGGCGCCATCGGGTTCTGACATAGAAATTCGGAATCCATTTATTTTGCAATGAGTGTAAGTTTAATTGACAACAATGCAGTGTAATTGTTTACTAAGTGCGCCCTCAGAATACCATGTGTAATGCATTGCGTGACTTCAGTTGTATATGTTGTGGTCAGCCTTTAAGTTCTACTTCAGTTCAGTAATCACGTTTTTACACCAATCTAAGGGACCGTTTTATCATCCATGAAGTGAATCCGTTCATGATAAAAACGTGAACTGATGTTTGTGAGCAATGCTCTCCATCGTACATTTTACCCTAGTACATACTTCGCAGACAATAATGACTTTGGAACCACTGCTCAATAATATGCGGAATTAACCAATCAGGATGGAGCTTTAACTTACACAGCCGTACACAAATTCGAAATTAGCCAATCAGAAGCCGTGTCTACTGTCCTGATATCGTGTGATATCAAATCACTGACCTGATTTGACTACCCCGACATGGTCACTTGGACCTGATTTCGTATGTTTTTGTAATTCGGCTATTAAGGCATGGCCCGCCTAGCTTAGCCTTTGCTAGTTGCGGGCATGTCCTTTTTTTGTAACATATAATTTGAAAATAATTAAGTGTATAGAGTGTAATTTGGGTACGGTAAAATACCTAATAGATTTCAGTTGCATATCAGGCTCGTTTTGTCTCACCATGGTTACTTTAGCTCAACCAAACCCGCCTGAAGGTTCGCCAAAGCGTCACAAAAAGGTACGATTAGGTGAATATCGCGTCGCTGACCTTCCAATCTACTATATCATAAACTGCGCGAAGAAACACTGCACATCCATAACTGGATTTTCCAACACTAAATATTTCAAAGTATATAACAAATTGAAGTAGCGTAATTTGTTTCATGTTTAAATTTATAAAATTACTGAGATACTACGCGCGCTCCAATTGGTCGATGGATGTGTCTAGATGAGAGTCTGTAAACACGGTTGTAACGATTTAGATTCGCGCGTATTTTTGAAAAGTATTTTATACCAGCGCGAGAGAACTTAAATCCGCGTTTCCAGAGGCTCATCTAAACACTTAGGGGATTAGGAGAATTCTCGAAAGCTATGCAAACCCGCGACTGCGTCCCGGGTTTGCATAACTGCCTCGAATTTTCCAAATCCCCCTCGCGTTTAGATGAGGTTGGGCGAAAACGTAACCTAATTTTCACACTAGGAAGGATCTTCTTGCACTCGCGATTGTCTCTTCAAATCCGATCAAACCAGTCCCGTTCCTAGAATCTTTGTTTCCTACTGTGCAAACTTTAGAAACGAGCGACTCCCGGGATTCCGTTGCAGGTTCGATTTTGATTGGTTTCAAATCAATGAAAATGACCTGAAGTACAAAACTAGAGACTCGACTGAGTCACGTTTGCCATCTAGCCAAGCCCAGTTCAGCCACAAGTCCGATATATCAATAAAAAAATAACGGGACAAGTATTCTTGGGTAGTGGTCGTTCACTATGTGTAATGTGAGAGGAAGTGGACAGCAGAAAATGTGCGTTCATTTCTTTTACGCTACTAAATCACTAGGAACTTCGATCAAACAGAGGTTTGTCAAGTCCCTCAACTATCTCTTCTACTCGTGCTCAAAACATTTATTGAGGGAGAGTTAAAACAGGGGTAAGCCAATTAACCCCACCCATAGCCTGCGTAACAAGCGTTCCGTGGGGTTTGGAAGCAAAGAAAGACCGAGGAACGGGATTTTCGGTGTTTTGTCTGCGCGGAAAATGGGGCGAGAGCCAAAAAAAAAAAAAAAAAGAAAGAGGGGGGTGGGAGAGGGGAAGGAAGGAAACGCATGGATTTTGAAAACCTCCGTTAGCCAGCTAACGGGGCTCGTGATTGGCTGGGCTAATCCAATATTATGGACATGTGTCGATCAAAGGTATTTTAATGCCTTTGAGTGCCAGACAAAATGGGAAGACGCGTTCGAAGCTTGTTTACAAAACGCTTTAACTTTTCTCGCTGAACGAGGATTTAGTCGTCAGCTTCGACAGTACGGTAGAAATCGTGTAGTGCAATGCCGACGCTTTGGTTTTTCGAAGCCTGCACATTATTGCAGAAGAAAGCGCGACACAATTTGCAGCTGTTCTCTTAATTTTAACATCACTTTCGTGAATGCCGCATGCGCCAAGGACAAGATAATAAACCACGGAACAGGAAATTCGCACTACTGCGTGGGAAAACCTTCTAATTTCGTCTGGCTTTTTACATGGCAACATGTTGTCGTAGTCTGACATTTCATTTGAAGCATTTTCGTTGACAGTATTTAGAACCTCTGGGTACAATTCTGAATGATTTGTTATAGTGTTAGCTGCGACATGCCAGTTTTTGTTACATATTTACCTTACCAAAAATTTAGTCGTCTCGTCGCGGGGAATTCTTACGAGGATATTTTATAAACCACTTTGACTTGGAGGCCGCCTAGGGGAAGATTATCTTTATTCAGACACTGGTCAAGATTATCTTTATTTTCCCTCTCAGATGTTTGAAGCCTCTCCTGCCCAAATTCCAAAGTTTGCCGAGAAGACTTTCCGTTGTTTGTTTTTGCTGCAGGCGATAACACTCGAACCGATTTGCGGATCTGGCGTTTCCAGCAAACGCTTCTTTACTGGAATTGCCTTTGTGGGAGTTGACTTGATAATTTTACCTTGTATCGATTCCTGGACGAATGAATACAGTGATCCAAGATTTCGAATCATGCGAGCACAAGGATTACTAACGCGACTTGAATACTTCTCACATTTTAACTTTCTGGCAGATTTGTGCTAAAACTTCACCCTTGCAGTCCTTCCTTTTAGACAGATAGTAGAAATATAGCTTGATTATAAATTACCAAATTTAATTCATCAAGATTTCTCCGTTCCCACCGTGCGCTCGTTGCTTCAGACATATTTTGACAAGTAAAGTTTATTTTGGTTCAAAGTTCATTTCCGCTACGGAAGGCCGAAGATTTTATTGCTTAATTTATGACAGCCGATGACAGCACGAAATCTCAGTGTGCGCACTCAGGCATGAAAGGCCAAGTGGGCGGTTTTCAAAATCCAGGGGTTTGTCTGCAAGCGTTTCCTTCCTTCCTTCCCCTCCCCTCCCCCCTCTTTTACTCGCTCCATTTTTCGCGCTGCTCCCGAAACCCACAGAAACGCTTGCTGCGCAGGCTACCCCACCCATAGCACCTTTTGGCGTTGTCGAGTACACTTTTACGCTTTTGTAAGACAACCTAGCTTACTCGAAACAGCTGTATACGCCAGATAAACTGGGCAGATAGACTTATCTACAGATTTGAAGTAGGTCCAGTTTAAAAAGAGAGCAAATGGACAAAAGAATAGCAATCTGACTGCTTCTTGTTTCGTCATTTCAGTTGGTTCTCTTTCTTCCTTTAAAAAAAAACTAATAATCATAACTATAGATAATAAAGGAAAAACTGAACAAAAAACCGCCAGTTTATCAACTCAGTGATGTTTTTTGGAATATGTTGAAGTATTAAGCCATAAAATATGGTTCGAGATAACCTTAGAAAACCTTGATGAAAGCCTCAATAACAAAATGACACCCTTCGCGCTGTTGCCATGACAACAGTTTTGCCGCTGGTGCTGTCTTAATAAGAAATGATATTCCCAGTCTTTTTCGTAAACCAAGAACCATCTACCCAACCCAGTCTAATGATGGGAGTTAAAGCCAATATGGGAACTATGTCTTTGCTTCACTTTAGAGGTTGCAAATGGGGATATTTTTTTTTTTTAACCAAAAGAGACTGGAGCCGAAACAGTTGCTATGGCAACAGCACTAAGGGTGTCATTTTGTTTCTTTTGTGATGCTCATTTGTGGTGCCAACTTTCAAGAACACTGCTTCAATATTTCTAGAGATATTGTTTATTTAGTATTTTACCATTTTTTACTTGCAAACGATATGACGCCATCACTACTCTAATTTGCATAATAGAAAAACGTCAATATCTCTAAAACAAAAAAAGATATTTCAAAAAGAAAAACGCCATTCTTCTGTAATTGGAAAGGTCTTTCTAGACTTTCTAGTAAGCAGAAATTTTTTGTTATGCCATTTACACTTTAAGGTCTTCCTCAAGTCTTTAAATTACATGTTGTAACTGAAATGGGTTACCATGGAGAGAGAAAAACTCGTCACAATACAGTTCACTTCTACTCTTTACCTATTAGCCGTTTTTTGTCACAGCTGTGTTCGCTCCAGTTTAGTTGATGCTTTCAAATACGTGGAAACAATGAATATGCGTCTCTCTCAGGGAGAAAGCGGGCCTCTGTATAAACATAAACTTCTTTCATCGCTTTTTCTAAAGGCAGAAGGTCAATAGCTCATGACGTTTAAAAATGCCCGAGTTATAACTTCCTCACATTTGAAGTTTTTTTTAGGAGCAAGAGCTTTTCCGTCCGTGTTTTTGAATAATGCTGTTAGAATACGCGTCCCTATTAGTATCGTAAAATTGGGGGCAGGTCTGTAGCTGTCCAAACACTGTTTGTTTTTGGCTCACGAAACAATACATAAATGATCTAAACAATGCCCCTATCTCTTGAAACAACAGAAGCTACAGGTTACCAGAAACAACAAAAATACAGGTCGGGAAGAAGTGCTGGACTACTCCAAAATTGGTCAAGAAATTTAACCGTAGATTCAAAAGTAGATTTAAACGGGAAACTTACTAAGATGACCCCCAATTTAACTCCAAGTTAGGATAAACAGTAAAACGTCCTTGGTTTTAATAATTAGTTAATAAAACTGAAAATTTGGATCAATAACTAACATGTTGACAATCATAAAATAACTTTAAAAAAGGAATACAGTTCCAGATGAGATCAATTTTCACTGCGAGCTGTCAAAGGCAGCTGGAACAGTAGACTTATCGTCAAAGACTGGCAAAGAGTAAGCTTTTGGGGATTCCTGTCATTAATTACAGCCACTGCCTTATACTATGAAAGGAACTGCATGGAACCTTAAACGAGCTACGTCACGGTTTGTTCATATTGATTCTCACCGCCTCAATTTTTCAAATTCGTCGTTTGTAATCCATGTTAATCTTCTCCATCCTTAGCCATCCTTGCTCCTCTATGGTTTATCATTATCTATTTGGTGTTTTTCTATCTTATCAAACTGTTATTTCAGGTTTCCTATCATTTAAAGGTAATTTTGTATGTGGCCAAAATAACTCAAAATACCGTGACTGAGCCCCTTTA